>NC_138555.1:85076674-85164174 GCF_964273705.1 Natrix helvetica | reverse complement strand
AGCTTCCCACTTGCTTGTCTGAAGGTCGCCAAAGGGAATCACCCAGGGGCACTGCGACCGTCATAATGTGAAATCTGTCACAAAGGGGTGTCTGGATTTGGATCAAGTGGCCGCGAGGCTGCTGCAATGGTTGTTAAGTGTGAAAAAACGGTCCAGGGTCACTTTTTCCCCGTGCCGTTTGAACATTCAACGGTCACTAAGTGAACCGTCGTAAGTCGAGTACTGGCCCATGTGGTATTTCTGCAAGAAAAATGCTCCTTGGTGCGGCACCGCCAACAAGTGACCACACAACTACCCCATAAATGGATAAAAACGCCCTCTTTAACAGATGCCTGAACTTCATGAGGTCTAGAAACTTGCCGTTTCAGATTTATCGATCCGGATAAAACCCAGATTCAAGGCCTCCTTTCCCTGACCACCCAGGCTCCCTCCTCACAACCTGCTCAGCTGTCCCTCTTTCAAGAAGAGACGGGGGGGGGGGTGTAGGCCGGCGGGGTTGGACTAGATGACCTACAAGGTCCCTTCCACCTCTTGTTAATCTGTATCTGGGTAAAATCAACTCCCGGACAGCCCATAAACCTCAGATGAGGAAAATGAGGAACTGGGAGAACTCAAACATGCCAGGCCCCGATTTCTAGCAGGAAAAACATGTCCGGGCCAATTTTTAATTTGATTTTTCCCACATGCCAAAGTCATGCTGAAATGCGAATTTGACAGCTGACATGGGAAACATTTGAGATGTAGTGGGGGGGGGGGAGTCCGGCAAAGCCCTTTGCACGTGCTCAGTGGCACCGAGAACCAGCTGTAGCCCCCTCCCCGCCTCGCAGAAGGCACAAATGGGGGGGGGGGGGGAAGAAACGAAGAAATCCCCTGTTCCCGAAGCCATTTGCAAGAGCGCGCCCTCGGGCGCCGGCATCGCTCCGAAGGCTTTCCCGTACGCTCCCTTCGCCCGGAGAAAATAGGGGTGGAGGGGTGGCTTTTTAGAAAGGTAGATGACGCCCCCGACCTCGTAGTCTTCCTCTCACCCCCGTACCACCCCCACCCCCAAAATCACCTTCATCGCCTCCTCCTCCTCCTCCTCTTCCTCTTCCCTTCGGATCTGCTGGAAGCCGGCTGGCATCTTTTGAGGCTGGGGTCGCCTGTGGTCGCGGTCGTTCGAGTTTAAGTCCCAAGGCTGGAGAGGGGCTGCTGCTGCCCGCGAGGCCAGGAAGCGCTTGGAAAGCAGCGAGCGGGGGGGGTCCCGCTGCCCGGCTGGCCAGTCCCGGGCTCCGGCCAGGGCTGGCCAGGGCACCCTGATGCCCCCGCCCTCGGGCGCTCATTGGTCCCGCCCCCCGGGGAGGAAGGGCAGAGCTTGGAAAGGGGGGGGGCGAGGGACGCGGGGGCGGCGAGAGACCCCTACTCTTTCGGCTTTCCTGGAGCCACCGATCCTCAGCCATAAGGAAGATAATAATACTGGTATTACTGTCCATTCCGCGATCTGCATCTCCCCCCCCCCATTCACACCAACCCAGCCAGGTATGACAGGTTTCCACGTGGATCGGGTCGCCATTAGGGAATGAAAAGGGGCTGCTGGGAGGGGAAGGATAAGTACGGAATATCGACTTCCAGGAGAGGGAGGGGAGGGAGGGGAGAAAGAGAGAGAGAGATGATAGATAGGTAGATGGTAGGTAGATAGGTACTGATGGATGGATGGAGATAAGTAGATAGATAGATAGATAGATAGATAGATAGATAGATAGATGATAGATAGATAGATAGATAGATAGATAGATAGATAGATAGATAGATAGATGATAGATAGATAGATGATAGATTGATTGCACAGGGAGGGAGGTAAGTAGGTAGAGAGGAAGGGAGGAATGGATGGATGGATGGAGATACATAGATGATAGATCATCTATCATAGATGGTAGGTAGATAGGTAGAGATGGAGGGAGGGAGATAGACAGACAGACAGACAGATGATATGAATTGATGGGTGGGTGGACGGACGGATGGATTGATAGACGGACAGAGAGAGACAGACGGATGCTATGAATGGGTGGGTGGGGGATGGATGGATATAGATAGATTAGACAGGGAGGAAGGGAGGGAGGTAAATAGGTAGAGAGAGAGGGAGGAATGGATGGATGGATGGAGATACATAGATGATAGATAGATAGAGATGGATGAAGGGAGATAGGTAGGTATGCAGGTAAGTAGGTAGGTAGGTAGGTAGATAGATAGATAGATAGATAGATAGATGATAGATAGATAGATAGATAGATAGATAGATAGATAGATAGATAGATAGATAAGACGTAGGAAGGAAGGGAGGGAGGTAAGTAGGTAGAGGTAGAGAGGGAGGAGGAATGGATGGATGGATGGATGGATGGATGGATGGATGGATGGATGGATGGAGATACCTAGATGATAGATAAGTAGAGATGGATGGATGGTGATGGATGGTGATGGATGGATGGATGGATAGATGATAGTTGATACATAGTTGATAGATAGATAGATGGATAGGTAGGTAAATAGATAGATAGAAATAGATGATAGAGACAAAGACAGATAAAATAAATCATGTATAAACTAGTGAATAATAAATAATGAATAACTAAGCAAACAACAAAGAATGAATAAAGAACAATGAATAACAAATGATAAAGTACAAATGACTGAAGAAGAAATAAAGAATCAATAAAAGAACAATGAATAAGCAAACAACTGTAAACGATGCCTAAACAATCAGACAGGCAATAAAATAAATAATAACTTAATAAATAGTAAATAAAGAATAACTTAAAGTAAGAAACAAAGAATGAATAAACCCAAAAGAAAGGAAGAACAATAAGGACAATAGATCAAGAAGGAATAAAGGAATCATACAGAAAAAAAGAACAACTAAGAGAACAACACATAAGTAAATGATAAATCAACCAACACATGGTGGATATAATTGCACTGGTTAAGGTAGCATTGTTGGGGTCCCCCCCCCCCAAAATCTACCTGGCACCTCATGACACCAAACCTGGCAGTTTTTAACCCCCTCCTCTTTAGGCGGCCCCCAACTCCTAAAACCCCGTGGGACAGCCTGCCCCCTTCGCGCAACAGCTGAAGCCCGATGATTGAGCCCCCCCAGGGGAAAGCAGGCAGGGGTGGGACGGGGGGGGGGGAGTTCATGACGTGCCACCCTTGCACTGTGGTCACGGGATGGTACAGCTGCCCGCAGGCCGTGGGGAGTGGGGGGCAGAGGGGCTACGTAACCTGAGCCCCGGGACAAAAACAGAGGAAGGGAAGGAAGGGGGAGGACTGTCTATATATCCCTTTCTCCTCCTTAAACAGGTCTTGTGTTTGCTTGGGTGGGGGGCATTTAGAGAAAGACCCTCCCCCCCATGTGTGTGCCCTTCAGATCTCCACCCCCCTGCGCCTTACCCCCTCCCCAGGGGAGCTGCAGCCAACTTAGGGCACCAAGGCTGGCTCCCAAAATAACCTTCTGGCCGAACCAACTGGGGCCGAGTGCGAGGGTCCTGGCTTTTGCCTAAATTGAGTGGGTGGGGAGCAGGTGCTTAAGGGGGTGGGGGGCTCATGTGGAAGGGAAGAAAAGCCCCCCCACCAAGCCCAAATCCTGGCCAATTTGGACTCCAAATTAGTTTGGCATCTCTCATCAGAGAAATAGAGGCGTCTGCCTTTGTCTGGCGAGGAGACTCAAGAGGTCATCTAGTCCAACCCGCTTTTTGGATCGGTTAAAACGCAGCCTCTGGTGGAATATTTTTCCCTTTAAGGAGTCAAACGGTTCACTTGATAGTTATTTCTCTGGGGCTTTGGGCTTTTTGGCTCTGTTCCCCCACCCCCAAATCTACAACAGGTAGTCCTCGATTTATGACCATTCGCTTAGTGGCCATTTGGAAGTACAGTGGCACTGAAAAAAGGGACTTGGGACAATTTTTCACACTTAACGACCATTGCGGCATCCCAGCGTGGTTGCGTGATCAAAATTCGGACGCTTGGCTACTGACTCGTATTTATGACGGTCGCAGTGTCCCGGGGGGGGAGGTGTCACGTGATCCCCTTTTGCGACCTGACCAGCAGTGTCAAAGGGTGGAGGGAAGCAGGATTCGTTTAACAACCTGCAGGATTCACTTAACAGCCATGGTGATTCACTTAGTGATGGGGCAGGAAAGGTCGTAAACTGGGACAAAGCTCGCTTCACAACTGTCTCGCTTAGCAATGGACATTTTGGGCTCAGTTCCGGTCGTAAGTCGAGGACTCCGTACACCGAACAATTCTCTTGATGTTGGAAGCCTCAGTGGTCTCAGTCCGATCATCGCACAAGCAGTCCTCGACTTATGACCACAATGCAGGCCAGCAATCCCAGCGGTTGTGACGCGAGTCACAACCCCGAGTTCACAATCTTTGTTGCCCGTTAAGCAAAGCTGCCGCGGTTGATATGCGGAGCACGTGGTCATTAAACGAAGCCGGCTCCCCTTTCGGAATTTGCTTGCTGCGACGGTCACAAGGAGGGGGGGGCGTCTGCTACCGTCATTAAAAAATTAAGGCACAACTTGGATCGCGTGACTGCGGGGCATGTTGCGATGGTCGTAAGTCTGAGGACCGGTCGTAAATCGCTTTGCCTGGGGGCATTGTGACTTCCAACGGTTGCTAAGCGAGTCCAATGGTCCAACGGTCGCTAAGCGAGTGGTCGTTAAACGGTCGCTAAGCGAGTGGTCATTAACTGGGGACCGCCTGGAATGATTTCTCCACACTCACCCCCCACCCTGGATTTTACGCGGCCGTTCCCACCGCTCAAAATAGCCGTGGCCTTTTTAGCCGCTGCGTCCTGCGCCTGGACTCACGTTCGGCCTGCGCTGGGCAAGGACGGAGAGACCCTTCGCACGTGTCCGAGGGACGAGCCAGGCTCCCCCCCCTCCGCCCCCCTCCTGGGTCTGCCCTTTCGGTTGATTTGGTGGGGGGTGGGGGGTGGGAGACCGGCTGGTGCTCGGCTTGGTTCCCTTCGGCCTCGGCTTTCATCCCGGAGTGTCTGGTTTCTCAGCTGTTAGTCAGGCCCAGCGCCTGCCAGGGGGGGTCACCGGTGGGAGAGGCCGTCCCTTGGCCAGGCGCTTGCAGGAAGAGTGGTGATTGATGGGTCTGCCTGTCTATCTGTCTATCCATCCATCCATCCACCTGTCTTCAATCAATCTATCTATCTATCCATCTATCCATCCGTCATCTATCATCCATCTGTCTGTCTCTCTGTCTGTCTGCCTACCTACCTAATCTATTGTCTAGCTATTATTATTTGTCATCCAACTATCATCTATCATAATCTACTTATCTTTCTATCCATCCATCCATCCATCCATTCACCTGTCATTTATCAATCATCTATCTATCCATCCATCCATCCATCCATCCACCTGTCTTCTATCTATCATCTATCTATCTATCTATCTATCTATCTATCTATCCATCCATCCATCCATCCATTCACCTGTCATCTATTAATCTATCAATCTATCCATCCATCCATCCATCATCTATCATCCATCTGTCTGTTTCTCTGTCTGTCTGCCTACCTACCTACCTAATCTATTGTCTAGCTATCATTATTTATCATCCAACTATCATCTATCATAATCTATCTATCTATCTATCTATCTATCTATCTATCTATCTATCTATCATCATCTATCATCTATCTATATATATCCCATCTATCTCTCATCCATCCATCCATCCATCCTCCATTCATTGTATCTCTCTCTCTCTCTCTGCGGAGATCTGTTAGATTTTTATTCCGCCATTATTATTTTTTCAGTAATTCAGTAACGGCTGAACATACCTAATGCTCCTTATCCCTCCTATTTTACCTACAACAACCCTGTCAGGTGGATCGGTCTGAGGGAGAAGGACTGGCCCAAAGCCACCCAGCTGACCTTCGTGCCTAAGGCGGGACTAGAACTCACCGAAACCTGGCGATTGGCCCAAAGTCAGCCACACGGCTTTCTTGCCAAGGGTGGAACTAGAACTCACCGTCTCCTTGGCGCGAAGGAGTCCCTGCCTGGCTTTCACGCATAAGGCAGGACTAGAATTTACCCGCTCCTGACTTTCTAGCCCAGTGCCCTTGCTGAATCTAGATAAGGAAACCAACTAAACTATAGATCGGTGCGCCTAGAGCCTCCTGGGCAGGAGTAGTTTATCTTCACAGTTCTTGGCTCAGGAAATCAAAATAAATTCCCATTTCCCCCCCCCCCCTGCCTCCTATAGGGGTGAGGACAAGCGCGCTTAAAAGATGCCATCTTTCTAGCCAAAAATCCCGCCGATTGGCAGATACGCCATACGGCTGCCCGCCAGTCTTCCCGGAATCCCGAGTGCGAAAGATTCCATCGTGCCAGCACACGAAATACGATCTTGAGCACATGGAGCTGAGCGCCTTATTTTTAGATGCAGACACATCCAGCAAATGTCAAACATTCGGCTGCCGGATTAAAGGAGTAGGGACGGCGGGAATCCAGGCAGTGTCCCCCCCCCCCAATTTGGCTAATCACCGGAGGAACACCACAGCCAGGTGAATGGGGGGGGGGTGTCCATTCTCCTGGGCCAACTTCCCCGGTTTTGGGAAGCATGGGTAATCCTTGACTTACGACCGCAACGGAGCCCAAAGTTTCTGTGGCTAAGCGAAACAGTGGTTAAGTGAGTTTTATGATCTTTCTTGCCACTGTTGCTAAGCGGATCACTGCAGGTGTTAAGGGAGTCACACAGTCGTTAAGCGAATCTGGCTTCCACGTGGACATGTGGGTTTCATATTTTGTTACCGCTGGTTCGCCCTGCGCATGCCCGCTTCCTTTGCAGGTGCACACTTGCACCCCTTCCTTGCATGTGCCCGCCCTTCCATGCATGCGCATTGCTCACCCACATGCTTTCCGCGCATGCAGCCGGCCTCAAAGACGTGCCTAAATAGGACAGCGTAGAGCTAACCCACCTGTGATTTCTGCAACCGGTTCGAGCGAACCGATCCGAACCGGCTGAATTTCCCCTCTGGATTTGGCTCGTCCGAAGGGGATCGCCTCACCCTGGGACTCTGCGACCGTCGTAAAAATGACTCCATTGCCAAGTGTCTGGATTTCGATCCTGTGACCCGGGGACGACGACGACCCTGCCATGGTCGTAAGGTCATAGGTCACGATTGTTCAGTGCCCTTGGAATGGTCACTAAATGAATAAATAAAGAAGAGCAAATGCGGTTCAATTCCTTGATCGCATTTTATTTTGGATAGGGTAGCTTTCTTAGCAGACGGTGGGTAGGAGGTGAACGTAATATAACTTGACTTCAGCGAAGTGGGGGGGGGAAGAGATGGCAGGGGGATTCTGGGAGTTGAAGTCCACACAACTTAAAACAACTGAGAAATGTTGGTCAAGGTCCAGCCATCCCTTCCTCCCGTTGTCCGCAAAATTTAGCAATTA
The DNA here is from genome assembly GCF_964273705.1 of Natrix helvetica. Taxonomy (NCBI): domain Eukaryota; kingdom Metazoa; phylum Chordata; class Lepidosauria; order Squamata; family Natricidae; genus Natrix; species Natrix helvetica. The sequence continues at coordinate 85,156,726 of NC_138555.1, read as the reverse complement.
CCAAGTACCGTACGGGAGTTTGCTACCAATAATTTACTGTAGACATTGAAATAACAGAATAACAGAGTTGGAAGGGACCTTGGAGGTCTTCTAGTCCAGCCTTCTGCTCAATTTGTTATAAAAATTGAAATTTGCTATCAATAATTTGCTATAATTGAAATAACAGGATAACAGAGCTGGAAGGGACCTTGGAGGTCTTCTAGTCCAGCCCCATTGAAATTTGCTATCAACAATTTGCTATAGACATTGAAATAACAGAATGACAAAGTTGGAAAGGACCTTGGAGGTCTTCTAGTCCAGCCTCCTGCACAATTTGCTATGAAAATTTAAATTTGGTATTAATAATTTGCTATAGACATTGAAATGACAGAATAACAGAGCTGGAAGGGACCTTGGAGGTCTTCTAGTCCAGCCTCCAACCTACACGATTTCAGATGAAACAACCTAACTTTTCAAAGACCTCAATTTAAAGAATTTACAGATTACCAGGTTGCAAATCCTCTATTTTCAGAAGTAAGATCAGCTCCAACGGGGGAAACTTTGTTGTTAAAAATGGAATTATTGATAGAATCCCGCAAATCAGAGAATGCCTTTGAATAAAAACAGTTGAAATTCTTCGGTGTTAGTCTAATTATTAAATTTATATGCTGCTTATCTCCTTCTGCAAAGTACTTCTGGGTGCCTGCCTGGCAATATAGTAAAAACAGAGAGGTTAAAAGCAATTCTAAATATAAAATGAGATTAAAATTGCCAAAGCTCCAAGACAGAGTTAGGGCTTAGGGCTGTTAACTCAAATCTAATATTTATTTAGATCAATGATTCCCAAATCCCACAACTTTAAAACACATGGACTTCAAGTCCCAGAATTCCCCAGCCAGCCATGCTGGCTGGAGAATTCTGGGAGTTGAAGTCCACCTGTCTTAAATGTGCCAAATTTTTTTAAAAAACTAACTTACATTAAAAAAAGTTACATCTGTCTAATAAAATTTCAATTTATTCCACTATTTGGCTAGCTTCTCACAGCGATGCTACAAAACCGCTGGATGTTTTCAATCCAGATGTGCAAACTTTATTCTGATTAACATTAGAAAAGGAAGTTTGGGGAAGTTTTGTAAATACAAAAGCTAAGTTTGCGGCGAGCCTGACATCTAGAGGCCAAGGGCGAAATTACAGCTCTGAATCCACAGCGGTAATCCAGCCCAGGTTTTCTCTGAAGCTAGCTCACTCTCTCTAGCGAGGCTTTAGGGAGTGGTTCACCAGGAAAACCTGGACTGGAGTTTCCCCACATGTCTCCCATTGCCATCTCGGGACGGATTGGAAGCAGAAGCATATTATAAAACCATTTAAGTAAACTATCATGGTTTATCATGGGCTGAGACCTCAGGGAAGGACAGCATCCTGGTTTGAGAAACATGACCAATGCAGGAAAAATAGAATAAATATTGGCAGTCCTTGACTTACGACCATAATGAATTGCTGTTGGGATGGTCGTATAGCGAGTCACCCGTGTGACTGACCAGATTTTTTGCGACTGTTGTTAAGTGAATTCTGTAGCCATTAGTTCCCCAAGGGGCATTTCCCCCGCAAAAAAGGAAATAAACCCTGATTTTACACAAAAATATAAATCACAGATACACAGCCAGGTGAGGGAGGGGCTCTGTTCTCCTATGCCCCCCCCCCGGGAGGTCTGGAAAATACAGGTAATCCTCAACGTTCAACCACAACCGCCCCCCAAATCTATGTTGTTAAATGAGACATTTGTTATTAAATGGGTTTTGCTCCATTTTACGAGAGTTCTCGACACAGTTGTTAAGTGAATCACTGCAGTTCTAAGTAACATGGTTGTTAAGTGAATCAAGCTGTTGTAAGTCAAGAACTACCAGCCCCCCCCCTCTCTCTGGCTTTGTGTATTCCTCACTTTTAGCTTGCAAATCTCCCTGTCTCTGCTAGAGGGCAGGAAAGAGCGATGGAAACTTAAAATTTTGGAAAGTTTACAGCTCCGATCTGGTCACTGCATTGGCATGACAGCTAACTAAACTCTCTTGGCCTTTGTGTATTTCTCACATCCAGCCTGCAAATCTCCCTGTCTCCACTAGGGGGCAGGAAGAAAGAAAGAAAGAAAGAAAGAAAGAGAGAGAGAGAGAGAGAGAGAGAGAGAGAGAGAGAGAGAGAGAGAGAGAGAGAGAGAGAGAGAGAGAGAGAGAGAGAGAGAGAGAGAGAGAGAGAGAGAGAGAGAGAGAGAGAGAGAGAGAGAGAGCAGGCAAATACAAACGATTGGCACCACCTGGTGGCAATAAAGAGATTTGTAGCCAAAATCCAGTCATCCCAACTAACATTCTTCGGCTTTGTGTATTTCTCACACCCAGCCTGCAAAACTCCCCATCTCCACCAGGGGGCAGGAAAGAGAGACTGGAAAAAGTAAACACTTGCTGCCCCCTAATGGCAATTGAGAGGTTTGCAGCCCAGATCTGGTCACCCCAACTATCTAACTGTTTTGGGCTTTGCGTATTTCTCACACCCAGCCTGCAAATCTCCCCATCTCCTCTAGGGGGCAAGGAAGAGATGAGCAAACCTAAACTCTTGCTGCCCCCTAGTGGCGATCTGGATGTTTGTAGCCCAAATCCACTCACTCCAACCGTCTAACTCTCTTGGGCCGTGTGCATTTCTCACACCCAAGGAGAGAAGGCTTGTCCTGTGGCGACTCAGCGCTGGTGATATTTTTCTCCCGGCTTCCTAATGACTGTCAATCACGAGGAATCATCCAAAGGAGCCTGTCATCCTCTCGGTTTCACTGTCGGGAGGAAACCGCAAGTGCCATAAAAGTGAGTTTTGATCAGGGCCCGGCTCTTGCGACAAGGCCAGGAGGAGCAGGGAGGATGAGGTCAGCTTCGCCTCTGTCGGGGCTGATCCGTGGCGATGGGTGGAGCAGGAAGGCCCCACCATATTTGGTCTTCTCCTCCACCACGGCTGAAAAGGCCAGGGAGATATCGAAACCGGGTTCCAATTGGGGAGGAAGACTTGGCTGAGTCTCTCTCTCTCTCTCTCTCCCTCTGTCTCTCTCTCTCTCACACTTTCTCATCTCTGCTCTCTGTTTCTCTCATTCACTCGTGTCTTTTCTCTCTCTCTCTCTCTCTCTCTCTCCCTCTGTCTCTCTCTCTCTCTCACTTTCTCATCTCTGCTCTCTGTTTCTCTCATTCACTCGTGTCTTTTCTCTCTCTCTCTCTCTCTCTCTCTCTCACTTCTCTCTCATCTCTATCTATCTTTCAATCCATCCTCATCTCTCTCTCTCTCTCTCCCATCCTCCCTCCCTCTTTCTTATCTCTCTTTCAATTCATTATCTCTCTCTCCCTCCCTCCTACCGTTTCTCTCTTCTCTCTCCCCCTCCTTCCCTCCCTCCCTGTCTCTCTCTCTCTTTCAATCCATCCATCATGGCCCTCCCTCCCTCTCTCTTTCATATCTCTCTGTCTTTCAATCCATCCATCCATTGTCTTGGCAACATTTCGGGGAGGTCTTACACAGGAAAAGACCCGAATACAACAGGACCAGCATACCCTCACCCATGAAAATCTACGAAAACAAATATAGTTTATATATACATAAAGGAGGAGAGCCAGTGGCTTGTGGCTAAGACTCCTGCCTAATATGTAATACAGCCCAGGTTCGATTCCCAGTAAGGGTATGGCTAGCGGATGAGAGCTAAATAGCTTGAAATAGATCTATACTAGTCTCCCTTCGTTTATTTATCAGCACAAAATGCAACACAAATGCAACAAGGCAACATTAAAAAAATGGCTTTCTGCCTGGCTCCTAGGGTGAGCCGATAGACAGAAAAGGGAAGCAGTATGCTCCCTCCCATATTTGGGCATATCAGGGGTTGTGACATAATACATACATATGTATATGTATATGTATATGTATATGTATATGTATATGTATATGTATCCCCTCTCTCCCTCCTTCCTTCCCTTCCTCTTTCTTATCACTCTTTCAATTCATTATCTCTCCCTCCCTCCCTGTTTCTCTTCTCTCTTTTCCTCCCTCCCTCCCTCCCCTCTTTCTCTTCCTCCCCCTTTCTCCCCCTCACTCGCTCCCTCTCTATCTCTTTCAATCCATCCATCATCTCTCTCCCTCCTTCCTTCCCTCCCGCCATCTCATCTCTGTCTTTCAATCCATCTATTATCGCTCTCCCTCTCTCTATATATATCTCTCTCCCTCCCTCCCTCCCTCCCTCTTTCCTTCTCTCCCCTCCCTCTTTCTTATCTTTCAATCCATCCATCGTCTCTCTCCCTCCCTCCTTCCCTCTCCTCTTTCTCTCTCTCCCTCTTTCTCCTCTTTCTCCCTCTCCTTCCCTCCTCTCTTCTCTCTCTTTCAATTCATCCATCATCTCTTTCCCTCCCTCCATCTCTCATCTCTATGTCTTTCAATCCATCTCTCCCTCCCTTCCTCTCACATCTCTCTCCCTCTCTTTCTCCCTCCCTCTCTTTCTCCATCTTTCTTTCAATCCATCCATCATCTCTCTCTCTCACACACACACACACGCACACCCTGCTGCCACCGCCCTGCCAATCACAAAGTCAATCAATACTCTCCGTGAAACCCATAAGGCACTCTCACCAACTGACCCCGAACCCAGAGGCCATCTCCTGCAGTCCTGAACTCCCCTAAGCAAGAGCAACTCTGAGCATAAGCCGAGTGACAATGGACCTCTTCTCTGGTGGCCTCTCTGACTTACAACAGTTCATTTAGTGACAGCTCAAAGTTATAAAGGCACTTTAAAAAATGACTTAGGATGCTTTTCACACTTATGACCGTACCCCATGGCCACGTGAGCCACTCATACTTACAACGGTCACAGTGTCCACGGGGTATGTGTGTGTGTCACCTGACCCCGTTTTGCGATGAGCAAAGTCAATGGGGGGAGCCAAATTCACTTAACGACCATGTGACTCACTTAACAACCACGGTGATTCGCTTAACACACCCGTGGCCAGAAAGGTCGTAAAACGGGGTGAAAGCTCACTTAACAACTCTTCCGGGTTAGCAACGGAAATTCCGGGCTCAGGTTTGGTCGTAAGTCGAGGACTCCCTGTGCCGTTTCGTATAGACTGCCTGGGAATACGGAGGATTTATTTGGCTTTAAGAAGCTCTGCAAATCAGCCTCGATTAATCCCCCTGAGCTGAAAAACAGGTACTCACACCTTGTTCCCAGGTATTTGGCACAAAAAAAAAGACTCCAAAGTGAGTGATTCATTCATTCTTCGAAATCTGAACTCGTCACCCCGAAGAGGTTGGCTGTGCTTCCCACATGTTCAGATGCAATTCTGCAGGGCAAATATATTTTCTCCGAAATATATTTAGCTCCCTTCCCCAGTCAGCTCAGGTGGATATCCAAAGTAATAAGAATGAATCATCTTCGTTAACAAACAAACAAACAAAAAACCTGGTTGTATTTTGCACAGGTGATCTGTTTAGTGACTGGGATATGAATATGACCATTTTCCACACCATGATTGCAGCCTCCCCGGGGTCACCGGATCAAAATCCAGACACCTGACAACGGATTCGTATTTATGACGGTCGAGGTGTCCCGGGGGATCTCCGCGATGCCCTTTTGCGACGAGCAAAGTCGACGGGGAAGCCAGATTCACTTAACAGCCAGGTTACTCCCTTAACAATGGCAGCCGTCCGCTTGACACCTGGGCCCAGAAAAGTCACCAAATGGGGCAAAGCTCACTTTACGACTGAGATTTGGGGGGGGGGCGTTTGTGGTCGTAAGCCAAGGGCGACCTGTATGGGGGTCCTGAGTTTTGCCACAGTTTTAAAAATGTGAGCCCCCTCCTCCCAAAAATGATATTAAAACTCTTAAAAAGATTGAAAGCCGATCATTTCGGGGGGGGAAATTATTATATGAATTTCTTCCAGGACTCCTCTTTTATTAGTGTTATTGTTTTTTATAGGAGGTTTTATATTCCGTACGCCGCCTTGAGTCGCCTCGTGTGAAGAGGCAGCCGTATAAATTCCTCCAAATTCCCTAAATAAATAAAACGACCCAATCTGTAAATCTTGCAAAATTTCACTCCGCCATCAGAGGGCAGCAAAGGTTCCACAGTTTTTTCATGGTCTCTTTGCTGCCCTCATGTGGAGGTTTGCCATGTCTGCAGCCCCAATCTCACAGCCCTAAGCTGAAATGGGGTTGGTTGATTGGTGGATTAGCGGTTGGGTGGACAAAAGACTTTGAATGGGACTTCAGCCAACCGGGTCGCAATTCGGCGTTCCCTCCTCCCCTCTGCCGGGGTGGTGGTGGTCCCGTCGCCCCGCTGGCTAGGGAATTCTGGGAGTTGAAGTTTAAATGATCTGGCAAGTCCCTGGATGGGGGAAGGCTGACCTGGGTGTCGGGAGAATCCAGCCGGTGTGATTGGTTGACGGGAGAAAGGGGTGTGTGTGTTGAGTGAGTCCCTTGGCTCATTTGGGCTAAGCAGAGAGAAGCTGACTATGGTCAGAGGTCCTGGGGGTTGGTTCACAGCCCAGGAGTTTTTGTGATGGGCACTCAGCAAACTACCCTGGACACAACTCCGGCCGATCATTGATTGATTATCTGTCATCAAGGGGTTTTTGACCCTTAGTAGCCACACCGAGAGAATCTGTCCCTAATTGGTTATTCAGGTCTGACAAAGATGCCCCCCCCCCCGTTGCCTTTGTAACTAAGTCTGTGAGGAAGGAAGGAAAGAAGGAAGGACAAGAAAGTGGAGATAAAGGAAGGAAGGAAATGAATGTAAGGAAGGAAGGATAAGAAAGAGGAAAGGAAGGAAAGAAGGAACAAAATGAATGGAAGGACAAGAAAGAGGGGAGGAAGGAAGGAAGGAATGCAAAGGGGGGAGGAAAGAGAAGGGAAGATGGAAGGAAGGGAGGAAGGACAAGAAAGAGGAGAGGAAGGAAGGAATGAAGGAAAGGAAAGAAAGGATAGAAATGAATGGAAGGAAGGAAGGACAAGGAAGAGGAGACGAAGGAAGGAAATGAGTGGAAGGAAGGAAGGATAAGAAAGAGGAAAGGAAGGAAGGAAAGAAGGAACAAAATGAATGGAAGGACAAGAAAGAGGGGAGGGAGGAAGGAAGGAATGCAGGGAGGGGAGGAAAGAGAAGATGGAAGGAAGGGAGGAAGGAAATGAATGGAAGGAAGGAAGGACAAGGAAGAGGAGATGAAGGAAGGAAGGAAATGAGTGAAAGGAAGGACAAGAAAGAGGAGAAGAAGGAAATAAATGAAAGAAAGGACAAGAAAGAGGAGAGGAAGGAAAGAAATGAATGGAAGGAAGAACAAGAAAGAGGAGAGGAAGGAAGGAAGGAAATAAATGGAAGGAAGAACAAGAAAGAGGAGAGGAAGGAAGGAAGAAATGCAGGGAGGGGTGGAAAGAGAAGGTAAGAAGGAAGGAAGGAAGGAAGGAGAAAGGGAGGGAGGAAAGGAGGGAAAGGGAAGAGAGGGAGGGAAAAAAGACGAAGGAAGGGAAGGAAGAAATAAGAGAAAAACAAGGAAAAAGGAAGAAAGGGAAAGTTGACAAAGAAGGGAAGGAAAAAGAAAAGAAAGAAAAGAAACGGGAAAGAGAAGGAAGGAAGGAAAGAAAAGAGAAAAGTATAGGGAAGGAAGGAGGAAGAAAAGAAGGGGGGAAAGACAGAAGAGGAAACAATGAGAAAGAAAAGGAAGGATTGGAGGAAAGAGAGAGAAAAGGAAAGGGAGGGAGGGAAAACGGACAAAGGAGGGAAGGGAAGAAAGAAGGAAGAAGGGCAAGAGAAAGGAAGCAAAACGTCGGAGGGGCCGGGTCCCTTCCAGGAAGCCTCCTGGCTCCGGGCGGCGGCTGCTCTGGGCCCTCCCCCTCCGGCCCTGTCGTCAGCCGCCCTTCCCCGCCCCCAGGGCATAAATCCAGGTGCGCTCACCTGGCGCGCAGGTAAAGGCCGCCGCTCTCCGCCTCTCCTGCCCTGCGCCATGGCCAACTCGGGGTTGCAGCTGCTGGGCTTCGTGCTGGCCCTGCTGGGCCTGATCGCCGACATGACGGCCACCATCCTGCCCCAGTGGAAGGTCTCGTCCTTCGCCGACGGCAGCCTCATCACGGCGCAGTCCTTCTACCTGGGCCTGTGGATGGAGTGCGTCTCGCAGAGCACCGGGCAGCTCCAGTGCAAGCTCTACGATTCCATGCTGGCCCTGGACAGTGAGTGCGGGGGGGGGGGGCTGGGGGGGCTGGGGGGGCTGGGGGAGAGAGAGAAAGAGAGAAAGAAAGAGAGAGAGAGAAAGAAAGAGAAAGAAAGAAAGAGAAAGAGAGAGAGAGAGAAAGAGATATACACACACCTGTCGGGCCGCTCCTTCGCCCTTTCGACCCGCCGCTCGCGGAATCAACCCGCCGCGGCTGGTTCGCGCCTTCGGGCGCCGCTGCCCACGCGTGGGAGCCAGCAAACCTCACCTGTTGGGCGCGCCGCCACTTCCCCGCGGGGGCCCGATCGCCTTTTAGCGGAGGCGGCCGGCCTGGGCAAAGAGAAAAGAGAGAGAGAGAGAACGAAAGAAAGAGAAAAAAGGAGAGAGAAAAGAGGAAAAAAGGGAGAAAGAGAGAGAAGAAAGAGGAAGCGAGAGAGAGAGAGAAAGGAAAAAGAGAAAAAAGAAAAAAGGGAGAAAGAAGAGAGACAGAGAAGAGAAAGAGAAAAAAAGGAAAAAGAAAAAGACAAAAAGAGAAAAAGAAAAAAACAAAGAGAAAGGGGGAGAAGAAAGAAGAGACGGAAGAGAGAGAGAGAAAGAAAAAAAAGAGAGAAAGAAAAAGAGAAAAGGGGAGAGAGAGAAAAGAAAGAGAAAAAAGAAAGAGAGAGAAAAAAGAGAAAGAGAGACGGAAGGGACCCTCCCCTTTTCTTTTTAAACCGTGGGGAGGGGGCTGAGAAACACGCGGGGAAGATGGGGGCATATTCGGATCGGGCTGCCACAGAGCGCAGGGCGCGGTCCGGCCGAGAGATCGCGGCGCCTGGAGGGTCGCGGGGGGGGGGGGGCGGTGGAGAAGAGGAAGCGGGGGGAGGGGTGTTTCTTTCTCGCGGGGGAAGGGGTCGTGGGAACCAGAGCAAATCCTCTGTGCATGCCCCGGGGCTACCTGTTCTCTCGGCCTCTCTCAACCCCCTCCAAAATGGCCCCCGTCCCCTCGAGTGGACGAGTGGGGGGGGTCTTATTCGTTTCGACGCCGCGAGGCAAGCGAGCCCCAATTTGGGTGGGTGGGCTCCACGCAAACGTCAAGGCAAATATTCCCTCGGGCGAATCCTTCTCTGACTGGGGGGGGGGGGGGCGTCGTGGGAACCCGGTGGACAGCTCCCCTCCGGGAAAGGGGGGAAGGTCTCCCCTCTTTGTCCCCCCCCCTGCCCCGTGTTTCTACCTTTCTTTATTTCCCCCTCCCCATCTTCAACAGGCTTTTAAAAAGTCTTAAATGGAGATTTGTCGCATTTCCAGCGATTCTTTCCTAAGTGTTTTGAACTTAATTCCTGGTTTAAGCAATTCAGCTTAGCAAACAAGAGGGCCCCTCCCTCTCCAAACAACGCCCCCTCCCCCCCCAAATCCAGCATCTTCCCCGTCTTTGGAATTCTTCCAAGCACCTGTTTCTAGAGTTTCTACCTTTCTTGTTGGGGAAAGGAAGGAAGGAAGGAAGGAAGAAAGAAAATAGAAAACGTTTCCAGTGAATTTCTCTCTCTCTTTCTTTCGCTCTCTCTTTTTTTCTTTCTTTCCTCCTTTTCCAAACTGCCAGGGCTGGTTGGGTCAGTTGCTTAGGCCTTTCCCCCTCCCTTCCTCTCCTCCTCCCCCCCCTCCACAGGGAGCCAGCCACACCTTTAAAGGAAACAACTGCTACAAAAGAGTCAAGATGACTTTCTCCTTTTCTCTTTGCCCCCCCTCCCCCCCCAGCGGTCCTTGAAGGAGGTGGGGCAGAAAAGGGGGAAGGGGAGGGAGAGAGGGCTAGCTCCGTCTTGCAGCTATGGGGCTGGGATCTCATTTTCCCAAGCAGGTATAACACACCTGACTGGGCGCAGAAAAAAAAATCACAGGTGAGGGTGCTGAAAAAAATGCAGGTGACCCCTTGGCCAGATTAAAATGGAGTTCAGATAAGAAACACATTTTTTTTTCAATCTGGCCAATTTTAACCTTCAACCCCCAGCCTGGGGGAATTAAAATTAAAAATTTAATTTAAAAAAATTGAAACCATAAATGAAAGCAGTCAACAAATTCAACCGTTAACAGAGTTGGAAGGGGCCTTGCAGGTTGTCTTTAAACAACTTAAACAGTAAACGGTTAACAGAGTTGGAAGGGGCCTTGGAGGTCATCTAGTCCAACCCCCTGCTCACGCAGGAGACCTGTACTAGGGGTTCGAACCAGCCGACCTGCCCAAACTGATGCAATTTTAGTGCTATATAAAGCAGCCTTAGGGGAATCCTGGGAGTTGAAGTCCACCCATCTTAAAAATGCCAAGTTTGAGACAGATAGGTGGGCGGGCGGACAGACAGACAGACAGACACACACTCACACACACATATATATATATCACCCATTTACTTAAATATATATATACTAGTTTATTCCAGTAATTGGCCATGTTTTCATAGAGATACTATATAAAAATCCAGGTATTTCAAAGAGAGCTTAAAATGTCATCGCCATTAGGGAAAAAAAACACTGTCGAATGAATGAATGCTGCTGAGATTCTGAATTAGCAAATCCAACCAGGTTTAATTTTATTTATCGATGCGTTTATTAAATATATAGGCAGCCCCTCTTGAAAGGAGAGAAGGAAATGGAGAGAGGGAAGTGGAGAAGAGGGGAGAGGGGAAGAGGAAAAGGGAGGAGAAGGAAGTAGAGAGAGATTAATATATAGTGTCATGGTAAACCAGTATGAAAATCGTGCCGATAACTATATCGTACAATATTATGTATTTGAAAGAGACTATAAATGTGGGATTCAGAGAATAATGGTTACAATCAGGGTGTCTAAAATTATGTATACTCAAAAAAGGACTGGATACAGCCAGCGCACGGGCTTTTCCAGTTGCAAAACTGGAAATGTGATGTATTATAAAGAAAAATGTACAGTAAAAACTATTTATTAAAAAATAAATAAATGTATAGGCTATATAGTGACTCTGGGCGGTATCAAAAGTTGGTAAGATAACACGATGGCAACCCATATGGGAGATTTACTCCTGAGTGAAAGATATAAACCATCATCCTCAGCCACTCTCGGTCCTAAAGGGCCCTGCACGGAGCCTCCCTTAAGAGCATGGTCTTTTTTTCTCAAGTTGGCATCATAAAAAGATGCCATTAGGAGCACCCCATGTGCCCAGCACAGCTTGATCCAGCTCCTTTTATGCGGCGGTTTATTTGCCAAAGAATTTAGATTTTATCTGAAAGTTGTTATTTTTAACTGGAGAACAGAATGCAGTGGGAGAGAATTGGGTGCAAACTCCAAAATCCAATTTTCTTTCTTTCTTTTTTTCTTTCTTTCTTTCTTTCTTTCTTTCTTTCTTTCTTTCTTTCTTTCTTTCTTTCTTCCTGCCTTCCTTTCTGCCCCTGCTCAGTTTGTCCCTGTGCTGTCGCTTCGTTGGCCTGCTAAAATGAAAACGACAAAATAGAAAATAGAAAAAATAAAGTAAAATTGAAATCGAAGTAATAAAATGAATACAAACAGTGAAGTGAAATCCAAATCATAAAATCAAATAGGAAGAGAAATGATAAAATAAAGAAATAAAAGTAGTCAAGTGACATCTAAATCATAAAATCAATTAGGAAGAGAAATAATAACATAAATAAAAGGAAATCAAAATAATAAAACAGAAACCAAAATAATAAAATAAAGAAATAAAAATGGGAAAGGGAAATAAAAATAATAAAGTGGAAATAGAAATAATAAAATAATTTTCAAAAAAAAAAAAAGTAAAATAGAAGTAAAAATCATAACAGGAAATCAACCCAAACTAGAACTGCAAATAATAAAAGGAATCAGAAATAAATAAAATATGTAAAAACCATCCGCATCTTGGAAAGGACTCGATAGGTAGACAAAAATGCCAAAAATCCAGTCTATTGGGCTGATCCTGTGGCGAAGCATAGCATAAAATAAAACTAATCTTATGAAATAAAATCAAGTAAAAATAATCAAGTGAAATAAAAATGTTCCAGTCAAACAAAAATAAAATGAAAAAACAAAATTAAACTGGTGACTGATTGGTTCAATTCAGGAGCAGGCCAGGAAAGCTTTGTGAGTTGACATAGTCCAATGAAATGAAAATGAGGAAACAAAGAGTCCAATGAAATAAAAAGAATAAAATAAATCCAATGAAATAAACGTCATAAAATAAAAATAGCCAAACCAAATCGAAACGAGAAAATAAAAATAAGTCCAATGAAATAAAAAAAGATCAAGGAGTCAAATGAGATCACAATAAAATAAAAATAGTCCAATGAAATAATAATAATAATAATAATAATAATAATAATAATAATAATAATAATAATAATAAAAATAAAAATAATAATAATAATAAATGAAATAAACATAATAAAATAAAAATAGCCAAACGAAATAAAAATGAGAAAATAAAAATAGTCCAATGAAATAAATAATAAATTAATCCAATGAAATAAACATAATAAAATAAAAATAGCCAAATGAAATAAAAACGAGAAAATAAAAAGAGTCCAATGAATTAAAAAAAGATAAATTAGTCAAATAATAATAAAATAAAAATAGTCCAATGAAATAAAAAGAATAAAATCCAATAAATAAAATGAACATCATAAAATAACAGCAGTCAAGTGAAATAAAAATAAAGTAAAAAAAGAGTCCAATGAAATAAAAAGAAAAAGAGCCAAATGGAATAAAAATAAAATAGAAATAGTCAAATGAAATTGAAAAAAATAAAATGGACATAATTACAAAATACCAATAATTACAAAGAAACTTAAAAAAAAAAAACCCAACAGAAAACACAGCCAAACCTCCGAAAGGCAAAAAGCTCTTTCTGGGTTTCTACGTTGCTTTTCCTCCTTTGCTTTCAAAAGGACTTTGCAAAACCATTTTTAAAACAAAAAGAAAAGTTTTGCAAACTGAACAACCTCAACAAGTCGGGTTTGGCCCTCGAGACGAAAGTCTGGCCCAAAATGAGGAAACCTGGATTAGAACGTTTCCCAGAATGGAGCAATGTTGTAATAGGCATGTCGGGAACGGTGAAGTAGGTATGAAAAGAAATTTTGGTCTTCGGGACTTCCCGAAGGAGACCGGGAGAGGAAGTAAAAATTCTGGTGACAGGTGTGGGAAGAAACGGGAAGAGGTGAGCCATCAATTCTTGCGCATAGAGTTAGGGTGCCAGGATGCCCGCTGCCAGTTCCGTGAAAGGCCCCAGCGAGGTAGAATTAATTCTTGACATTTCTCATCTCTGTTTACAAAACCAAAGTTTGCACCTTGATACCCTTATCGGTTTCATTACTTGGGACAACAAACCAGGTTTACCTTCTCGGATAAAGGCAACCGCCAGGGTCAGCCGGGGCAGGGATAGGGCAGAGAGGAAGCTGGAGGGGGGCACGGGGCGCTTGGTTTTTGGGGTAGGGGGCAGCGAGGAATCCTGGACTCATTTCACAGATGGCATCCGAATCTGGACTCCATTGCGCCAGGAGGGAGGTTGGGAATTGGGCAGAGAGGCAGGTGACGGTGGCCCCAAAAACCTGCCACCTTTTAAGAAAAGGGGGTGCGTCAGAAAAATGGGCGACTCCTGGTGCACTCTTGTGTGTGTGTGTGTGTGTGTGTGTGTGTGTGTTTTGTTTTGTTTTGCAAACGGGTGGTGAAAAAAAAGAGGAAATTCAGGTTGTTGGGGGTTTTTTTAGCTGAAAATGTGGATTAAACGCACGTTCGGTTTCCCCTTTGATGGGTGTGGAAGAAGAAAGGGGGGAAATAGGGGGTCCTGGAAAAAAGACAGGAGGAGGCGGAGGAGAGGAGGACCCGTCCTTGAAGCCAAGGAATCGCGGTTCCTCACCCCCCCTTCTTCGACCTTTACACATGTACACAAATGCACACACTGGGAGCAGAACAGGTAGCAATGGTTTCGTCGAAACGGCTCAGCTCGGGTAACCGTTGCTTTGGTTTTGTGTGTGTGTGTGTGATGACCTTGCGCCCGAGTGTAGCAGCTGCTGGCACACCTGCCCCAGGGGAGGGGTGATGTCACCTTGCCACCCAGCGCCCCGTGGGGTGAGGAAAGGGTGGGGCCAAAGCAGAAGATGATCCATCCCCTGGATGGGAGATACTAAGCGCAGGTGATTTTGAAAGCACTTGAGGAAGCCTGGGGTGGGGTGGGGGACGACGGAAGGTGCCCCCCCTGGTTTGGGGAGGGGGTGAAAGGCTGCCCCTCGGAGGGTCTCCTTTTGTCGCCCTGCCCCACAAGATCGGGGTTTTTTTCAGCTGGATTATTGCCAGGGATTGCTGCAGAAAAGGACTTTCCTTCTGCGGGGTGTCATTAAAAAATAGGAAATAGAGGATTGACACATCGATGGATAATAGATAGGTTGGCTGGATGGATAGATAGATGATAGGAAGAGAGATGGAGAGATGATAGTTGATAGGTAGATACATATATGGATACATATGTAAAATGGGTGGAGGACGGACGGACGGACGAACAGACGGACAGACAGACAGACACGCACATAGATACATACAGATGATGGATGGATAGATATAGATATGATGGATGGATGAATGGATAGATGGATAGATACAAGGTGTGGATATGATTAGATAGATGATAGATAGATGATAGATGATAGATAGATAGATAGATAGATAGATAGATAGATAGATAGATAGATACATACATACATACATAGATACATAGATAATAGAATAATAGGGGGGAAGGGGAGCTTAGAGGTCTTCTAGTCCAACCCCCTCACCCAAGCCGGAGAGAGGTGATAGACGAGGACAAAAGACAAGTGACCTCATCCCACCCCACGCCCCACCTTAAAGGTAGGACTTTTTAAGTATCAGATACATCTTGAAGTTTACGACACACACAAACCGTTTGACTCTCCTTTGAGTTTACAACGTCATAAAACTTACCCGCAGGAAAAGGGTTCGTTCCTCGTTGCGGGGTGGAGTGTGTGGGGGGGCTTTGTGCTTCAAGCCAAGGACTGCAACACCCCCCACCCCAATTACTATGGCTGAGATGACAAGGAAGGCAACGTCCGACGTTAAAAACACACACACACACTCCTATTTGATTTCATTCGAACCGATCATGAATTAATGAAAAGAGTGTTTTATAAGATTCCGATTGATTGACGTTGCTTCTTCCAGCTGCAATTCGGTGACAACCCAGGGAGGGGCTGCTTCCCCCCCCCGAGTTTTGAGTGAGGGGGCCTGCTTTTGTCCCCCCTCTGCCCCCTTTGCAGCTGCGGGTTCAAACTCCTGTCATTTTTATGTTCTCTTTATGCGTTCCCAGGATGCATTCAACAGAGAAATAAAGTTTTGCCTGGGGGGGGGTGAGTTAAAGCCCCCCCCACATACAAATACTTTCCTGGCATCCGTGGAGTTGTTAGGACAAGGTGTGGCTATATAGTTGTCATGTACAAACGGATCCCGTAGACTTTGTTACCTGGATGCGTTGCAGAGAGAGCAAAGGTGAAAGTGAGCTGCGATACCTTTCCCCCCCCCCTCTGGTTTGTGTGTCTGTGTGTGTGTGAGTGACAACTCCATTATGCTGAGCTATGCCAGGCCGGTGACTCACTGCAGCGGGCTGGGGAGGCTCCCCCATTTTTTTAAGGAAACGAGGGTGGCTCCACTCGTCCATCGTGGCTTATTTCTGGCTAAGGGTGCCACTAAACTCAGATTGTGGCATGTGGAGAATCTCAGGATTAAACCAGGTTTCTCGGGGAGGGGCACCAAATGGCGAGAGGCAGAAAAAGTTTTTTTAAAAAAAGGATTTGCGGTCCTGATTTGAAAAGGGCTGGAAAGGGACCCCGGAAGGTCTTCTAGTCCAACCCACCCACCCTGCTTTCAAGTCAACTTTTTTTTTAAAAAAAATGGGCAGAATTTACACCTCCGGGAAGTTGCACGGGACGTCATTTACTCCGCCTGCGGGAGGGTCACTTTGTGCTTCAGACTAGTACAAACCTTTCTTTGCTTTGAATTAACTTATTTATTTTGGCTTTTGTGAGTCAAACATGGACGGAGGCGGAAATGCGTGTTTACACTTCATGGCTTTGTCCGTGCAGGTTTTTCAGCCGCAAACGATGCGTTTTATTTTATTTTTTTGACTTTCCGGGCGGTCCTCGACTTACGGCCACCAAATTTCCCTCACTTAGCGAGACGTCGAGTGAGTTTCTCCCCCCCCCCTGTTTTGCCACCTTTCCCACCCACGGGCGTTCAGGGAAACCCTGTGGTTGTTAAGCGAATCGCACACGGTCGTTCAGTGAATCCGGCTTCCCCGTGAACTCTGCCCGTCGGAAGGTCGCAAAAAGGGGATCGTGTGACCCACCCACCCACCCCCAGGACACGCCAATCGTCGTAAATACGAGTCCGTTGTCAAGCGTCTGAATTTGGATCGCCTGACCGCGGGGATGGGGCAACGGTCGTAAGTGTGAAAATACGTCCCTTTTTTTCAGGGACGTCGGACAACGGTCGGTCAACAGTTGTAAGTCAAGGACCACCTGGGTTTTTCTCCATTTTGATTTGATAGTTTACTTTTTTTTCAGTTTACTTTTGACTTTGCTCTCGTTTACTTTAGTTTTTCAATGCCTTGAGCCGCCCATCTCCAGCAGGTGACTCAACGCTTCTGTTTGCCTTTCTACGGGATGTTTTTCCTACTACCTCGTGTAACCAATTTGTAAAGTTTCAGCCTTTTCTGGGACCAGCCCATAAAACAGATTTATGCCGTGGTTTGGGACGCTGATTGGTCTCCTTCTCTTCATCCATCCGGATGTCAGCTCGCCCGGGGCCTTCGCGGTGATGGGCCCCCAAAGGATCTTTAAAAATGCCTAAAATGATCCTGTAGGAATAAGGATTGGAAAGAAAGAGAAAGAAAGAGAAAGAAAGAAAGGAATGAGAAGAAAGAAAGAAATAGAAAGAAAGAAAGAAATAGAAAGAAAGAAAGAAATAGAAAGGAAGGAAGAAGAAAGAAAGAAGAAAGAAAGAAGGAAGGAAGAAAGGAGGAAAGGAGGAAAGAAAGGAAGAAGGAAAGGAAGAAGGAGGAAAGGAAGAAGGAGGAAGGAAGGAAAAGGAAGGAAGGAAGGAAGGAAAGAAAATTGGATTTTAGAGTTGGCACCCAATTCTCTCCCACTGCATTCCGTTCTCCAGTTAAAAATAACATCATTCAGATAAAATCTAAATTCTTTGGCAAAGAAAGAGAGAGAGAGAAAGAAAAGAAAGATGAAAAAAACAAGGAAGGAAGGGAAAGAGAAAGGAAGGAAGAAAAAAGAAGGAAAATAAAAGATAGAATGAAATAAGAGATAAAAAAGATAAAGACAGAAGGGAGGGAAGGAAAAGAAAGATGGAAAGAAAACGATGGAAGGAAAGAGAAAAGGAAAGAAAGAAAAAGAAGGAAGGATGGGAAAGAAAGAAAGGAAATGAAAAAAAGAAGGAAAAGAAAGAAAGATAAAGAAAGATAGAAGGAAGGAAAAAGAAAAAGATGAAAGGAAGGAAGGGAAAGAAAGATGGTGAGAAAAAGATGGAAGGAAAGGAAGAAGGAAGATAGAGAAAGAAAGATCGAAGGAAAGAAAGAAAGAAAGAAAGAAAGAAAGAAAGAAAGAAAGAAAGAAAGAATTGGGAGTTGGCAAGGGTTGGTGGGCACTGGGGACAGAGGGGGCTTTGCTGACCCCCAGCCAGGGGGCTCCATGTTGCGCTCCTTCCGAGCGGACGGAGGGCAGCCACGGGAGGGGCAAGGCGGGGGGCGGGCACCTTTGGCGGGCTGAGTGACGGAGCCTCTGGTGACGCCGTGCCAGGGCTGAGTGGGGAGTTCTTGAACCCGTGTCCAACTCCGTAACCACTGGCCCTGTTTTTTTTACTTCCTGCCTCCCTTCCTTCTTTCCTTCATTCCTCTCTCCCTCCCTCCCTTCTTTCCACCCTCTCTCTCTTTTCCTTCTTTCCTTCCTTCCTTCCACTCTTCCCCTTTTCTTCTTCTTTGCTTCTTTCTTCCCTCCCTTTCTTCCTCCTTTCCTTTCTTTCTTTCTTTCTTTCTTTCTTTCTTTCTTTTTCTTTCTTTCTCCCTCCCTTCTATTCTTCCTCCCTCCTTTCCTTTCTTCTTTCTCTTTTATTTCTTCCTCTTTCCTTCCTTTTTTCTCCCCTTTCTCTCCCTCCCTCCCTCTCTTTCTTTTTTCTTTTCCTCCCTTCCTCCTTCTTTCCTTCCTTTTTTCTCCCTTTTCCTCCCTCCCTTTCTTTCTTTCTTTCTTTCTTTCTTTCTTTCTTTCTCTTTTCCATCCTTCCTCCCTTTCCCTTCCTCCTTTTTCCCTTCCTTCCTTTTTTCTCTCTTTTCCTCCCTCTTTCTTTCTTTTCCTTCCTTCCTTCCTTCCTTCCTTCCTTCCTATCAAAAGAGGAGAGAAACCTGTTCCATTTATTCACATTTATTTGCCACCTGGGCAAGGACAGCAACAACACCCGCTTCCTTCCCCAAGGTGGCGCATTTCCCTGGCACCTGTTCGTGCCCAAGGCTGAGTACCTTTAGGCTACTATAATATTGGCCCAGAATGCCAATCCTGGGGGGCGGGGGAGGCTGGGCTGGGAGGCATCGTGATGCCACCTCCGGGGAGAAGCATCTAAGGCTGGACCGGAGGCTGTTATTGGGGTGATGGGGGTGTATTGGGGAACAGGGGTTAGATATTTGGTGCCAGGATGGGTACTGGGGTACCAGGGAGGGGAATGTGGGGTGCTGGGCTGTATATCGGGTGCTGGGAGTGGGCACTGGGTGCTTTTTGGGGTGCTGGGAGTTGTATTGGAGTACCAGGTGGTTTATTGGGGAGCTGGGCTGTCCATTGGGGTACCAGGGCGGAAATTGTGGTGCCAGGGTGGATTTCGGGGTGCAGCGGTTCTCTATCAGGGTGGCAAGATTTGGGGGAGCATAGCTGTCAGGCGGCTGGGGTCTTTTAATGACCCCATAATCTCTTGCGGAGTGAAATCTGGGCAGCCAAATGGAGCGTAGTGTTTTGTTGGCCGGATGCCTTTCGTGTCGCCAATGCAGAGTTTTGTTCGGCAGATAGATTCCCACGGTGCCCAGACAGAGAAATTATACCCCTCCCCAAATCTGGCTGCTGACCCCCCTCTGACCTTCTGGCTCTGTCTCTCTCCCCTGCAGCTGTCGTACAAGCCAGCCGGGCGTTGATGGTCATCTCCATCGTCATTGGGGTGATCGCCACTGGCATCGCCATCATGGGCATGAAATGTACCCGCTGCGGTGACGACAACAAGGCCACCAAGGCCCGCATCGCCATGACCGGCGGCATTATCTTCCTGGTGGCAGGTGAGTGTCTTCCCTCCTTCCCCAGCAGAGAAGGGGCCCCTTGGCACCAGATCGCATTGCCCGGTGGGCACTTTGCGCCCAAAAGGGCTCGGTGAAATAAAACCACCTTTCGCTGCAGTCGTTGAGCGAAGCAGCCCTCCCTTGCCTTGGCTTCATTTAGCATTGCCCGAGATCCTCTCTAGCCCATTGCAAACCATGATTCATCGCCCATCGGCTGCATTCACACAACCAGCTCCCTCTGTGACCCCATTTTCCTCTCTAGCCCATTGCAAACCATGGTTTATCGCCCATCGGCTGCATTCACACAACCAGCTCCCTCTGTGACCCCATTTTCCTCTCTAGCCCATTGCAAACCATGGTTTATCACCCATCGGCTGCATTCACACAACCAGCTCCCTCTGTGACCCCATTTTCCTCTCTAGCCCATTGCAAACCATGGTTTATCACCCATCGGCTGCATTCACACAACCAGCTCCCTCTGTGACCCCATTTTCCTCTCTAGCCCATTGCAAACCATGGTTTATCGCCCATCGGCTGCATTCACACAACCAGCTCCCTCTGTGACCCCATTTTCCTCTCTAGCCCATTGCAAACCATGGTTTATCACCCATCGGCTGCATTCACACAACCAGCTCCCTCTGTGACCCCATTTTCCTCTCTAGCCCATTGCAAACCATGGTTTATCACCCATCGGCTGCATTCACACAACCAGCTCCCTCTGTGACCCCATTTTCCTCTCTAGCCCATTGCAAACCATGGTTTATCGCCCATCGGCTGCATTCACACAACCAGCTCCCTCTGTGACCCCATTTTCCTCTCTAGCCCATTGCAAACCATGGTTTATCGCCCATCGGCTGCATTCACACAACCAGCTCCCTCTGTGACCCCATTTTCCTCTCTAGCCCATTGCAAACCATGGTTTATCACCCATCGGCTGCATTCACACAACCAGCTCCCTCTGTGACCCCATTTTCCTCTCTAGCCCATTGCAAACCATGGTTTATCGCCCATCGGCTGCATTCACACAACCAGCTCCCTCTGTGACCCCATTTTCCTCTCTAGCCCATTGCAAACCATGGTTTATCGCCCATCGGCTGCATTCACACAACCAGCTCCCTCTGTGACCCCATTTTCCTCTCTAGCCCATTGCAAACCATGATTCATCGCCCATCGGCTGCATTCACACAACCAGCTCCCTCTGTGACCCCATTTTCCTCTCTAGCCCATTGCAAACCATGGTTTATCGCCCATCAGCTGCATTCGCACAACCAGCTCCCTCTGTGACCCCATTTTCCTCTCTAGCCCATTGCAAACCATGGTTTATCGCCCATCGGCTGCATTCACACAACCAGCTCCCTCTGTGACCCCATTTTCCTCTCTAGCCCATTGCAAACCATGGTTTATCGCCCATCGGCTGCATTCGCACAACCAGCTCCCTCTGTGACCCCATTTTCCTCTCTAGCCCATTGCAAACCATGGTTTATCGCCCATCGGCTGCATTCACACAACCAGCTCCCTCTGTGACCCCATTTTCCTCTCTAGCCCATTGCAAACCATGGTTTATCGCCCATCGGCTGCATTCGCACAACCAGCTCCCTCTGTGACCCCATTTTCTGAGTTGGCCGTGATGTGTTTACCTATTTCTAAATGCTGGTTTTGCCCAGCGTGCTAAGCATGATATAATTCTGATATGCTTTTTAACAGATCAAATCTAGCCACAGGTAGTCCTCATTTTATAACATTTTTTTAGTGACCAAAGTTACGATGGCATTGTTTTTCACACACTTATGAGAATGGCAGCAACCCTGTGTGTGTGTGTGTGTGTGTGTGTGTGTTGCATGATCAAAATTCAGCCGCTTGGCAAATGACTCATATTTACGATGATCCCAGAGTCATGTATTCCTCATTTTACGACCTTCCGGCGAGCAAAGTCAATGGCAAAACCAGGACTCCCTGAACATCTGTGTTAATATCTTAACAACTGGAAGGATTCACTGAACAACCGTGGCCAGAAAGATTGTAAAAGGAGACAAAACTCGGTCTGACTTAGCAACAGAAATTCGGGGCTCAATTTGGTCATAAGTCAAGGACTTCCCATAGAGCTGGCAAACATATTTTGGTCCTTTTTTTTTTTTTGCAAGCCCGAAGTAGCCCCTACTGGTCTCCATAATGGCAAACCACCCAAAATATCAAATTTGTTCGCTGCTCTTCCCAGGTTGATATTCCCTCTGGGGGAGAAAAGCCATCAAACCACGATCAAACCATTTTGTGACTGTCCTTTTATTCTCCACCCATTTAGGTTTGGCTTCTCTAGTCGGTTGTTCCTGGAACGCGAACAGGATCATCCAAGATTTCTACAACCCGTTGTCCCCCACGAATAAAAAGTACGTTGTCCCGAGGAATGGGTGGGTGGGTGGGTGGATAGACACCCTGCTGCCAATTTCAGGGCAAAGGGGGAGGCTGGGTCTGTTTTAGCCTCCCCTCCCTCCGAAATGTGGTGCATCTCGCTTGCAACAACTTCCGGACCGCAAACTCGAGATTCACTTGTTCTCCTAGCCCCGCCCCTTCCTCCCTGGCCACGCCCATTTGGAGCTTGCCCCTTTTGAGATGGGGGGCCCTCCTACCACCGCACCCCGCCTCTGGCATTTGCTGCCTCCCCCTCCGCTTTGTGGCTTCCGAGGAAGGAAGAGACCGTGAGAAAATGCTGGAGCAAAGTGATGTCCGGAGATAACCCAATAAGCGCTCCGGGGAAGAATTCTTGTTTTCATCTAGAATTCACACACCTAGCTAATTCTTTCTCCTCCCCCCCCCCCCCCCCCGGGCTGCAGAGATAAGGAAGTGGGGAGCCCTTGTGAGGAGGGGTCTTAGAGGGTGGAGGGACCGCTCGGAACACCCTGCCCCCCACTCTTTGCCATTCTCACAGTGGGTCGTTTTCTCTGTTCCAGGTACGAAATTGGCGCCTCTATCTTCATCGGCTGGGCGGGCGCCCTCTTGTCGTTGCTGGGGGGCGGTCTGCTCACCTGCTCGTGTCCGGGAGACGAAGCCGGGTACAAGAACCGCCAGTATCCCGCTGGGAAGCCCATCTCCAAACCTCCCAGCAGCCGAGAATACGTCTAGATGCCCGGGCCACTGCCAAGACCCATGTGCCTCCGAGCCTGGAACAGCCTGGATTTTGCCGCCCAACGGGGGCATTTTAGACTTTTAAATCTCCCCCCCTCCCCTTTTAACCTGTTTTATTATTCCTTCGATTGAACCGGTTGATTTTTTAAAAAAAATAGGGATCTTGTTTTAATTAGCGATATTTTAATATTTTCATTCAGTCCCGAAGGGAGGAGGGGTGGGCCTTGGTATCCCTTGATGCCTTTTCCTCGGGCTGCCTGGATGGATTGGAGAAAGGAAGACTCCGTCAATCCTTTCGACCCCGGGGATGATGGGGTTTGGAGTCCAGCGTATCTGGGGTTGGGTTGTTGCCAGCATGGCTGCCAGTTTGGGGCCTCCAAATGTGGGCACGCTTGCAAATGAAACGGTCTGCGCATGCGCAAAACCTTAAAAAATATACCTTGTTCTGCGAGAAACAAGATGGCGGCCTTGTAGGAGATCGGTTAGGGGGGGCATGGCAGGGATCGAGTCGCTGCCTGTTCCAAGTTACTAACAGTTCGGCCGAACCGATCCAAACCGCTAAGAGCTCACCTCTGATTTGGAGGGAATGAGATTGAGGAAGTGCCAGTAAGGTTTTCTGGGTAGGACCCATCATCTCCACCCTTTAACAAACGGACCAATGGGGAGAAGATTGTCTCTGGGTGGCCCTCACCGAAGGCCGGATCGATCTAACGAAAGGCCCCCCAACCACCGGTGGGGTCTTCCTCCCCCTCCCTCAAACCCCGAGGAATTGGCATTTGGGGATCTCGGCTACTTTTGACCCCTCGAATTCTCCCAGTCCGAGGGCATTCTCCGGCCGATGTTTACAAGACTGGCATCTTTTGGGGCAGGGGGCTTTGACCCTCCCGCCTCGCCCAGGGAAAAGGGGGTCTCTCTTTTCCGTGGACAACTCCTATAGCTAACACTCGGTCGATCGGAGACTTCAAGAATTGTGTAAATATGTACATTGGCTGGGGAAGCCTTAGGTTAAGCGAGGGGCCGTTTGATTCGAAGCCAATCCCTTCAAAATACGGATCGTTTCTCCCCCCACCCCCCTTAAATTCTCCCAGTAAATACGTTCCTGGCTTTTATTGCAAAATCATATTTTTTTGTGGGGGGGGGAGGGGGGGGAGGGAATGACTTTGAGTTACATTTTGCTTGCTTGGATAGATTTTACCTTTTTTTTTTTGAGGGGGAGGAAGGGAGGAATGCAAAATTGGAATAAGGAAGGAGAGATACTTAAGAGTAAAACTTCGCCTTATTTAAAACCCTGATTCCTTCGGGTGCTGTGTGCTTTTTGTGTATTTTTTTTTTTTTAAATGTGTATGACTGGCAATTGATATTTTTCTTTTGTATATATAATAAATAAGACTGTTTTGGACAAAAAGCTGCCCTCGGTGTAGAGCTGATTGTATAATTATCTATCCATCCATCCATCCATCCATCTATCCATACACACACAGAAACACATTTTTCTTTAACATACGGTATGTAAGTATTTCATAGACAGTGTATTGTCTGTGTGTGTTTTGTTAAGATACAGCCTGTCGTGCCATAAAATGGCTGCTACTGTACAGCACAGTGGGGTTGCCATGGTAAAGGCTTCACAGTACTCCACAAGGGGGCTCCCTCTGGTAAGGGGGAAAATCCAACATAAGAAATTATGTTTAGTCTGGACA
This sequence comes from Natrix helvetica, assembly GCF_964273705.1. Taxonomy (NCBI): domain Eukaryota; kingdom Metazoa; phylum Chordata; class Lepidosauria; order Squamata; family Natricidae; genus Natrix; species Natrix helvetica. The sequence goes on along the minus strand of NC_138555.1, from coordinate 85,132,413 downwards.
TTTTCCCCCTACAAATAAATAAATATCCAGGCAACGCTATATAATCGGCTAGTATATATATATATATATTTGGGCATACCAGGGGCTGTAACACAAATATATACTTATTTCCCTGGCTCAACTGATAAGGAAGAGAACCCGTGGCTTAGTGGTTAAGACTCCTGCCTAATATGTAATACAGCCCAGGTTCTAATCCCAGTAAGGGTATGGCTAGCTGATGAGAGCTAATTAGCTCGAAATAGATCTATCCTAGTCTCCCTTTATTTATCAGTACAAATACAACATATAGATAGATAGATAGATGATAGATAGATAGATGATAGATAGATAGATAGATGATAGATAGATAGATAGATAGATGATAGATAGATAGATGATAGATAGATGATAGATAGATAGATGATAGATAGATGATAGATAGATGATAGATAGATGATAGATAGATAGATGATAGATAGATAGATAGAATAATTTTATTGTCACTTTGAAGGTACACTAATCGGCATACATTCAAATGAAATTCCATCATTTGCAAAATAAATCAGTAGATAAATACAGAATTATGCATATACCTACATATATTCTCTGACACTGTTCTGACCCTCCAGCGGGCAGTGGATTATGGCAGCAGATTCGGAGAGTGAGGAGGTTGGGGAGGAACCTGGGCCAGTCCTGGAGTCTGGGGAAGGCTCTGAGGAGGGCTCTGCGTCGGAGGCAGAGAGGGGGCCAGGGCCGTATGCCAGTTATCAGCTGCCTTCAGAGTCGGACATCAGTGAGGCAGAAGAACAGCTGGAGCCTGTTCCCAGTGTGCGCATGCGCAGAGCTGCCAGACGAAGGCAACAGCTAAAGAACAGGGGTCGACTTGGGAGGAAGGCCACAGGGGGACGATGAACGGCCCCTCCCAGAGGAAATAAAAGAGGGAGCGCCAGGGGAGTGGAGTTTGCAGGAGACCATTAGTTGGCTTAATCAGTTAGTGACTCTCCGAGACTCCTTGCCAAGTTCTGCAGAGATCGGCCTGGCAGCTCTCCAAGCCAGAGAAGGTCTGTGACCGTAAATCCTCCCTGGAAAGACTTTGCTGGAGGTGAAGGAGCAGAATTTATAAATCAATAAAAGGGGCTTTTGTCGGGACCAGGAGTCGGCTTCAGGGTCTTGGGAAGCCTCGGTCAGAACAGACGCAAAGAAACAACAACACAGTCGAAGTTCGGATGTGTGAGTCAAGGGATTGGAAGGAGAGAGAGAGAGAGAGAGAGAGAGAGGGAGGGAGGGAGGGAGGGAGGGAGGGAGGGAGGGAGAGAGAGAGAGAGAGAGAGAGAGAGAGAGAGAGAGAGAGAGAGAAAGAGAGAGAGAGAGAGAGAGATAAAGGAGCAGAGTCCATTTAATCCCAGATAAAACCAACAGGATACCTGGACTGATAACACAGGAGGTTGCAAAACACCAAAAGTCCATGACCTTCGGAGGACCGGATGCAAAATCCGGGGAAAAGAGAGTTGCAACGGAATGCTAAAGGGGGGGGGAGGGGGGATTAAAAAAAATAAGTTTTTAAATCAAAATTAAAAAGCGTTTAATCATAGCTGCCCAGAGTTGGGGGTAAGATGGGCAATCCATCCCATGGGATCAATAAAACCATAAATAAATAATTGGGAGAGCAGCTGGATGGATGGGGCGATGGCTGGCCCACAGAAATGGGGGGAGGGGGGCTCGAACCCCCATTTTGTTTGGTGTTTTTTCATCGCTACACTATTATACAAAAAGAGGTTGAGACTCTGGAAAGAGTGCAGAGAAGAGCAACTAAGACGATTAAAGGCCTGCAGGAATTGGGGATTGGTTTAATGAAAAGGAGGACTGGTGGGGGGGCGGGGGGGGGGCACATGAGGACATCTTCCCCTATGTGAGGGGCTGCCCCAAAGAAGGGGGGGGGCACCTATTCTCCAAAGCCCCTGAAGGAAGGACAACAGAATCGGAATGACAGAGTTGGAAGGGACCTTGTAGGTCATCTAGTCCAACCCCGTCCAGGACAAGAAGCAACGGATGGAAACTCATCAAGGAGAGAAGCAACCTGGAACGAAGGAGGAAATTTCCTGGCAGGGAAGGCCATGAACCAGTGGGACTGCCTGCCACCAGAAATTGTGGGTGTTTTCATCCCTGGAGGCTTTCAAGAAGAGATTGGGCAGCCAATGAAATGGTGTAGGGTCTCCTGCTTGAGCGGAGGGGTTGGACTAGAAGACCTCCGGGGGTCCCTTCCAACTCAGTTATTCTGCTACAGGTAGTAGTCAACTTACCACGGTTTGCTTAGCGACCATTCAAAGTTACAACGGCGCTGAAGATATGACCCATGACTGTTTTTTCACCATTATGGCCACGGGAACCAAATTCAGATGCTGCTTCGTCCTTACGACGGTTGCAGTGGCCCGGGGTCACGTCCCCCCCCCTTTTGCGACCTTCCGACAAGCCAGGTGAACGGGAGAAGCCGGATTCACTTAACAACCGGGTTGCTAATGAAACAGCTGCAGGGATTCACTTAACGGCGGCGGCCAGAAAGGTTGTAAAACGAGGCAGAATGCAGTTAACAACAAGTCTCGGATAGCCACCAGAAATTCTGGGCTCCATTTTGGTCCTAAGTCGAGGACTCAAGAGATCCTGGGTCCCATCTATTTCTGGAATGATGGCGCCCTCCCATGGCCCAGGTGTGTAATGCAGTTGGGCCTGGGGAGAGGAGAATAACATTGGCTTATTCTCTTGGCCAAATAATTTTGCTAATCTTTCCAATTCCGGGGATTAATAATTTCTGTTTCTTCTCTAATCTTCCCTAATCTGCTCCTCCTGGATAAGGAATCAAAGTGTCCTGGGATTTGAAGAGGCAAAAGAGGCACCGTTTCATGTGGCAGGCTGTTCCACGGACTCCTGGCCCGCCTCGTGGGGAATTTATGTTATTCGTTTATTAGAACTTTTTTTTTATCCTGCCTTTATTACTTTTTGTAGGTAACTCAAGGTGTGGAACGTACTTAATGTTCCTTCCTTCCGCCTTTTATTTTACACCCAACAACAACCCTGTGAGGTGGGCTGAGCTGAGAGAGAGAGAGAGAGAGAGAGGGACTGGGTTAAAATTCACCCAGCTGGCTTTCATGTCTAAGCCCGAACTAGAACTCCCTGTCTCCTGTTGATTGGTTCAAAGTTACACAGTTTACTAAAGTGGAACTAGAACTCCCTGTCTCCTGGTGATTGGCCCAAAGTCACCCAGTTGGCTTTCATCTCAAGGTAGGACTAGAACTCACTGTCTCCTGGTAATTGCTTCAAAGTCACCCAGCGCTTTTAATGCCTAAGGCAGGACTAGAACTCACAGTCTCCTAGTGATTGCTTCAAAGTCACCCAGCGCTTTTAATGCCTAAGGCAGGACTAGAACTCACGGTCTCCTGGTGATTGGCCCAAAGTCACCCAGTTGGCTTTCATGTCAAGGTGGAACTAGAACTCACATTCTCCTGGTGATTGCTTCAGTCACCCAGCTGGCTTTCATGCCTAAGATCTCAGGGTACATAAAAGCTATAAGTGATAAACCAGGATCCTAGTCCTCATTAAATATACATTCCTCATAAATCATAAGGTAAAACACTTAGGGATAGTCACAGGAAACTAAATAAGCCATCAATCTAAATCAGTTTATAAGAATGATAAATGAGTATTATTAATAAGCATTAACCATAATTAACAATCATAATTAATTCAGGAAAGAGAGTTTACTGTTTGTCAGCCTGGTCCTCGGGATTTGAACCTTTGTTTTAGCCGGCCTTAGGGGGAGGGGAGGGGAGGAAGCTAAGAATGGCACTTGGAAAGGAGACCACAAAGAAATCCTGGGGCTTGGGATCAGGAGGTTGGAAGGAAGCCCTCCAAATCCTGGCACTTCCTCATGCCAAGTAAAGACCCGGAGCCTAGTTGGCTTGATGGGACATCTTGTGGGTTTTATAGACGTGAAGACAGCCCAGCATCCGATCTCGGTTTGTTCGGAAGAACAATTCGGGGGGGGGGGGGCGAGAAAAGCCCTCTGTGAAGCCAGAACACCCCCCTCCCGCAAGGCCACCCACGAGGGCCGTTTTGCACCTGGGACCCAGCCGGCCTTGAGAAAACTTTTCCAAAGTTAAGATGTGGTGCTTGGAAAGGAGACCACGAGGAAATCCTGCAGACAGCAGCGCAGCCCCCTGCCTGTTCCCAAAGCATTTGGAGCGGAGTTCGCCGGGGGGGGGGCGTTGGGGGGAAGGGGGCGAGGGAAAGAGGTGGGGGGATTTTGCGGGGTAACAATTCCTTTTCAATCCTTTGGGGCGCGAGGTTCCCACGCTTCCCGCGGCGCTTCAAAGGCGTGGAGAGCGAGGCAAAGAAAACACGGGTCCCACCCACGCCAGCCGCTCCTACCTGCCGGCCAGGTGAGAGAGGAAGGTTCGCCCGTGGGAAAAGCCCATTGGGGAAGGGGAGGGAGGGAGGGGGTCTTTCCCCCGTCTCCAACCCGGGAGTTGCACGTGAGAACGATCCGCAGGCGGAGGGGCAGCGCCGGATGGAGCGAGTTCTGTCCAGCCACGACGTGGTTTGTGTGTTTGTGGGCTTCTGTGCTTGTGTGCCGTGCGCAGTTGTGCGTTTGTGGACTTTTGTGCTTCTGGGTTGGTGTGTGTGTGTTTGTATGCTTGTGTGTCTTTGTGTGCTTGTGTACTTGTACTTGCGTGTGTGGGAGCTTGTGTGTGTGTGTGTGCTTGTGTGCTTGTATGGGCTTGTGGGCTCTGTGTGTGTGTGCTTGTGTGCTTGTGTGTTTGTGGACTTGCCTTGGGCGCTGTGCGTGCAAGACCCCCTCCGGGCCGCCCTCCATCCGACGGAGAAGCGGGGGGCAGCTGCGCCTGTTGCCCGCCAGGGGCCGCCTCTCTCCTGCGCGGCTGGGGCTGGGATGGGGCGCAGCTGGCAACTCCCCGGCGGGGCGGGGCGGCCGCCCGGGCAGCCTCAGCCTCGGCATCCGCTCCTCCCTGGCCGCCTCTGGCCCCGCCGGAGCCTCCGCCGCCTTCGCCCCCCGGCCGCCCCGCCGCCCGCCAGCATGACCGTCACGCTGGGCTTGGAAGAGGGGCTCAAGGACTCGCCCCGCTTCAGGTGGGACTCGCGCCGCCCGTGCCAGGCGCAGGCAGGCAAGCGCCGCGCTCGCTCCGCCTCGGGAGCACCCGGTGGTGCCCGCTCCGCCTGCCTCGCCCGGCTGGAGGAGGAGGAGGGGGGGAAGGGGCGCCGCTCCAACTGCCCCCCCCACGGGGGAGGGGAGGGGTCCCCGAGGGTCTTGGCTTGGGGGGGGCGCTGGGGGGGCGTCTTTGGCTGGAAGGGGGGTGGGAGGGAAGGGGGCAAGGACCCCCGCGTGGCCCCCCTTCCCATCTCTCTATCTGCCCTCTCTCCATCTCCCCCCTCCCTCCCATTCCCCATCTCCCCCTCCCCTATTTCTACCCCCTCTATCTTCCCCTCTCTCTCCTCCCCATCACCCCCAACTCCCCTTATTTCTCCCCTCCCCCTCATCTTCCTCCCTATCTCCCCCAACTCCCTTAATCTCCCCCACCCCCCTCTTTTTCTCCCCCCTCCCCTATCTTCTCCCATCTCTCCCCTCTTCTGCCCCCAACGCCTCTACCTCCTCCCCATCACCCAAAACTCCCCTTATTTCTCCCCTCCCCCATTTCTCCCCCTATCTCCCCTCTCCCCAACACCCCCATTTCTCTCACCTCCCCCTGTCTTCCCCATCTCTTCCCTCTACCTCCCACCTCCCCCTCTATCTGCTCCCTATCTCCTCCCACAACTCTCCCCCCCTTTGCTTAGCTTCCTGTCTCTAACCACTTTTAAAAGCCCCCCTACCCCCCTTTTTCCCATCCCTATGTCTTCCCTCTGCCCCTGGGGGGGGGTCCGGCAGACTGAGAGCAAAGTGGGATGGGGGGCTCTCAGACCCTCCCCCCCTGCAACTCTGCCCTGGTTCAGAGGGGGTGGGTGGGCAGGGGATCTGCTCCCTATTGGGTAGGGAGTCTCTGCTTACATTCCCCCCACCCGATCCTTGCATCTCCCCTGCAAACTGGTTGCAACTGGGAGAGGCATTGGTGTTAATTGTAGTGGGGGGGGGGCAAAGGACAAGTTGTAGGGTAGGCACTACACACCCAGCTACTCACTCACTCTCTTGGGGGGGTGGTTGTGTAGAAATGACACACTTTTGTGTATCCCAGAACTGTTTTTACCCCAACAGCCCTAGGACGCAAATCCAATTTAACATTTATGTTTGTATGCAATGGTGTGTGAGCCCCTTCAAACTCCCCCCCCCCAAGCCTGTGTTTGCACAACACCCCCAAACCCTTGAGTAGGAGACGGGTTTTCAATCGCTTGCTTTATTCAGAGAAAAGAACCCATTTAATTTTATTTCTGTTTGGAAACCACTGCTGGACTTTCTGCTTGTGATGGAAGGGGGAAAAAAATGACAGAAATTTTGATTTTGCTCTATATTAGATCAGTTTGTTACGATCGAAATGGCTGCTTTAGATAGGATTGTGCAAAAGTGACAATTGAAGCCCTAGTAGTTTATCATCCTCTCCTCTGCTAAAAGAACCAGAAGTCACTTTTTCCACCGCTGTTTTTTCCCCTTCTATCTCTTTTTTCTCTTTTTCCCCTCCGGGATTTCCGCTCTCTTTGCATTTTACATTCTGACCAACTAATAAAATCTTTAAAAAAAGAAAAAAGGATGCAATCCCAAAGCAGTGAAGCTGTTTTTGACCAGCCCGTCCTGCAAACTCAGTTAAGCGTGAGAATCGGTCTGTTTGCTCTTGGTTTGGAGGCTCAAACCACGGTTTAGCTCGCCTTGGGCTGGCTTGTCGCTCAAACCGGGGTTTATTTCCTTGCAAAAGGCCAGCCAGCTGGGGAATTAAAAGCTGCGGCATCTGGAAGTATTTACGGCACTGCCGAGGCCGGCTGGAAAAACCGGACTTGGCCTGCGGGTGGGCAAGAAAATGAGCTTGTTGTTACGTCCGCTTGCAGAATGGCTTGTGGCCTGTGGCTTCCTGTCACACACAAACACACAAACACACACACACAGTTCTGGAGAGCTCTTGCCCCATCTCCCGTGTTGCAACTTGTGTAGAACAATTCTCACAACGGAAAGACAGACAGGGGGGGATGGCGAGGACCAGAGGACAGGCAGTCCTCGCCTTTACGACCGTCACGGGGCCCAACGTTTTTGTCGCTAAAATGAGACATCGATTCCAAGTGGGGGTTTGGCCCCACTTTAGGGGCCTTTCTCCACACTGTCGTTAAGCAAATCACTACCATCATTAAGTGAGTCGCACGGTTGTTAAGCTAACCCAGCTTCCCCGTGGACTTCATGTTGCAAAAGGGGATGCCGTCGCCGTCCACATAGTCCAAAATGGTGTAAGGTTTGCTTGGGTGTGGCGGGGGTGGGGGGTTGGACTAGATGACCACTAGATGACCTTCCGACTGTGTTAATCTGTGTATTGAGCAGGAGTCGGCTGCCGAGCATCTGAATTTTGGATCGCAACGGTCGTAAGTGTGAAGAACGCGCCAAACTTGCTTTCCCCCTCCGCCCGAGCTGTCGTAACTTTGAACCGTCACTAAATGAAACGGTTGTTAAGTAGAGGATTACCCCGTCAGCTTGTTTTCATCTGAGAAAAGGATACATGCAGTTTGGTTTCTGTTTGGAAACCACCTTGGGGCTTTTTGTTGGGGTGGGGGGGAGAAAATTGAAGTTTAAATACTTTAATTAGATTATTCTGTGTTTTTTTTCAAAAAATGACTCATTTCTACCAAACATTAAAAACAGGAGAGAAAAAAATGAGGTTTTAATCTTGTTTGGCCTTTTATTACAGTGGAAAAAGTTGGAAATCAAGATTTTATTTCCCTTTTTGCATTCTTCTCTCCTTCTTCTCATCCCTTATTTCCCTGCTCTCTGTCTTTTTATTTCTCCCGGGTGGTCCTCGACTTACGACCATAGCAGAACCCCCCAAATTTCCGTCGTTCACGGAGACATGCATCAAAACATGAGTTTCCCCTCCACCTTGTGCCCATTCTTGCCACGGTTGTTAAGAGAGTCCTTGCGGTTGTTCACTGAGTCACAAAGTTGTTAAGCGAATCCGGCATCCCCGTGGACTCTGCGGCCGTCGTAAATATGAGAACGTTGCACAAGGGTCCCCGTTTTTTAATCACGTGCCGCAACAGTCATAGGTGTGAAAAGCAGCCTGAAGTCACTTGGCTCAGTGCCGTTCAAACGGTCACTAAATGAACCGTCGTAAGTCGAGGACTGTCTGTATTTTATGTTAGGATGAATTTCGATCGTTACTTTTTGGCTTTTAAATGCTGTTTTGAGCTGTTTTGGGGGTCCCCAAATCTTGTTTAGGAAATGTAATTTCCCCCCGTTTAGTAGGGAGTGGAATCCACTGGTGTTTCCCCCCCCCCCCCTTCCACGCCTGCAAGGCAGGGATGGAAACTAGCCATCATGGCTAGTTTGTTTGGGCTGGTTAAGGGATAAATTCTCCCTTGCTTCGCTTGAGGCGTGTTCCAGAGCCCATCATCCTCTGCCAGGAGGCAGGTGGGCTGTGTTGGCAGGGGATGATGGTTTGGGCAAGCTAAGCGAGCCATTTCCCGCCATGGCCGAGGCCGAAAAAGCAATATATTTCCATCCCGAGGATGTGACAAATGGTTTCCTAAAGTCATATTTTTTCCCCACGTGCGCCACGTTCTTCCTCCTGCCGAGCTTGGCGGAGGCTGCTCCCCTCTTGTTTTGGGGTGCAGGGTATCCCCCCACCCCGCCCCCCGTGTGTGAGTCTGCTTTTTCGTTTCTGCAGGAGGTTTTTTAGCATTTCCTGCAGTTCTGGATTCGTTTCTCTCCGGATGTGGCTTCATTTCTCTTCTCTTTCTCGGTTTTGATTTTCCAACGTGGCCCCCATGGCGGGAGGGGGGGGGGCAGCAGCTATCTTGGCTGAAAAGGGCCGGGTTCTGCAAGGCCCATCGCTTTCAGGCTGCTGTGGAGGATGGGATACGGATTAGAGAGCAAACTTCAGTCCTTCTAGCACTGGTGATGTTCCCTAGTTGGGTCATGAAACGTCTGCAAGGAAATCACCCAGCTCAGAGAGCACAAAGGACCTCACAGTCTTCCTCCTCCTCCTCCTCCTCCTCCTCCTCCTCCTCCTCCTCCTCCTCCTCCTCCTCCTCCTCCTCCTCCTCCTCCTCCTCTTCTCCTTTCTTCTCCTCTTCCTCCTTCTCCCCTCTTTTTCCTCCTCCCCTCTGCAAACCCACCTCCCTTCTAGCACTGATGACATTTTCTAGTTGGATCATAAAATGTCTGGAAGAAAACCATCAAGTTCAGAGAGCACCAAAGACCCCATGGTCTCTACCTTCCCTCTCACCTCTCCTTCCTTCCTTTCTTGCTTCCTTCCTTCCCTCCCTCCCTCCTTCCTTCTTCCTTCCTTCCTTCCCTCCTTCCTTCCCTCTCTCCCTCCTTCCTTCTTCCCTCCCTCCCTGCTCCTTCCTTCCTTTTTTCCCTCCTCCCTTCCTTACCTCTCTCCCACCTTCCCTCCCTCACTCCTTCCTTCCCTCCAACCCTTCCTCCTTCCTTCTTCCTTCTTCCTTCCTTCCCTTCTTCCTTCTCTCCCTCCTTCCTTCTTCCTTCCTTCCCTCCTCCCTTCTTTCCTTCCCTCCCTCCTTCCTTCCTTCCTTTCCTCCTCTTCCCTCCTCTTCCTCTCTGCAAACACAACTCCCTCCTAGCACTGATCGCATTACCTATATGGATAATGAAATGTCTGCAAGAAATCCACCAGGCTGAAAGAGCCACAAGCACCACCTCCTCCTCCTCCTCCTCCTCCTGCTCCTCCTCCTCCCCGCAAGCCCCACTCCCTTCTAGCCCTGAAGACGTTCCCTAGCTGGGTCATGAAACGTCTTCAAGAAAACCAGCAAGCTCGGACAGCACCCAAGGTCCCACATGATGGGTTTTGTAGTTCAAAGCCTACCAGTGTTGCAAAAGCAGGAGGGTTAGGATCCCCTCAGACGCTGCCTTCCCAACCTCGGATGATTTTTGAACCACAAATCCCATCCTCCACAGCACCCTGGCTGGCTGGAGGATGATGGCCAACGAAACCCAAGCTGTGTGTGTGTGTGTGTGTGTACCTGTAAAACCCACAGAATTCCCCAGGGCTGGAAGGGACCTCGGAGGTCTTCTAGTCCAACCCCCTGGCCTGAGACAGGCGACCTGATGTCGTTGTATACTTTCTAATTTGGTCACGGCTGCTTTCAAGGTTTTACGTGGGGCCTCACGGTTGTGCGTTTGTGTGCGCTGGAGGGAGACAATTTCTGGGCAACGGAGGGGAAATGGTACAACCTCTGACGGAGGCCGGAAGTTGTGAGACGACCGCAACGACGGAGCAAATGCTCTCTGTGTGTGTTGTGAACGAGTGCAAAAAAAACCAACCTCGGAGTTTGCCAATGGGCGCCCAGCTCTTGTTCCTCCTTCCCCCCCCCCAACGCTTTGCCCCTCAGGTGTGGGGTGCACACAGCAGCCTCACCTGTCACGAGGGGGGGGTGAACGCCCGGGCAGAGGCCTAGTGGTTGCAGACTTGCAAACCCTGCCCTCAATTGAACAGAGGACATCCTTGGCGGGTCACACTCTTCGGTTTCCGTGGGATGAGAAATTCTGCACCGTCTTTCAAAAAGGGGGTTGCTTTAAATTTCCCAGAATGCCCTCCCGCAACTTAGCATACCTTCGGATCAGTCTGCAGCATAACAGAGCTGGAAGGGACCTGGGAGGTCTTCTAGTCCAGCCCCCCTGCTCAAGCAGGAAAACCCTATATACTATTTCAGTCAAAAGCCAGCCTGCTTTAAGAGGGGTAGACTTCAACTCCCAGAATCCCCCAGCTGGCATGCTTTAAGAGGGGCGGACTTCAACTCCCAGAATCCCCCAGCTGGCATGCTTTAAGAGGGGCGGACTTCAACTCCCAGAATCCCCCAGCTGGCATGCTTTAAGAGGGGTGGACTTCCACTCCCAGAATCCCCCAGCTGGCATGCTTTAAGAGGGGTGGACTTCAACTCCCAGAATCCCCCAGCTGGCATGCTTTAAGAGGGGTGGACTTCAACTCCCAGAATCCCCCAGCTGGCATGCTTTAAGAGGGGCGGACTTCTACTCCCAGAATTCCCCAGCTGGCATGCTTTAAGAGGGGCGGACTTCAACTCCCAGAATCCCCCAGCTGGCATGCTTTAAGAGGGGCGGACTTCAACTCCCAGAATCCCCCAGCTGGCATGCTTTAAGAGGGGTGGACTTCAACTCCCAGAATCCCCCAGCTGGCATGCTTTAAGAGGGGTGGACTTCTACTCCCAGAATTCCCCAGCTGGCATGCTTTAAGAGGGGCGGACTTCAACTCCCAGAATCCCCCAGCTGGCATGCTTTAAGAGGGGCGGACTTCAACTCCCAGAATCCCCCAGCTGGCATGCTTTAAGAGGGGTGGACTTCCACTCCCAGAATCCCCCAGCTGGCATGCTTTAAGAAGGGTGGACTTCAACTCCCAGAATCCCCCAGCTGGCATGCTTTAAGAGGGGTGGACTTCAACTCCCAGAATCCCCCAGGTGGCATGCTTTAAGAGGGGTGGACTTCTACTCCCAGAATTCCCCAGCTGGCATGCTTTAAGAGGGGTGGACTTCAACTCCCAGAATCCCCCAGCTGGCATGCTTTAAGAGGGGCGGACTTCAACTCCCAGAATCCCCCAGCTGGCATGCTTTAAGAGGGGTGGACTTCAACTCCCAGAATCCCCCAGCTGGCATGCTTTAAGAGGGGCGGACTTCAACTCCCAGAATCCCCCAGCTGGCATGCTTTAAGAGGGGTGGACTTCAACTCCCAGAATCCCCCAGCTGGCATGCTTTAAGAGGGGTGGACTTCAACTCCCAGAATCCCCCAGCTGGCATGCTTTAAGAGGGGCGGACTTCAACTCCCAGAATCCCCCAGCTGGCATGCTTTAAGAGGGGTGGACTTCTACTCCCAGAATTCCCCTGTCAGCATCCTTTAAGGTGGATGGACTCCAACTCCCAGCATTCCCCAGAAAACATGCTTTAAGAGGAGTGGACTTCCACTCCCAGAATCCCCTAGACAGCCCGATCAGTTGAGAACGAGAAGTAGACGATAACGGCCCACCCCCTTTTTTTAATCCCAACAGTGGTGGGCCCTGGGGGGTCTTGCGGATGAGTCCTCGAGGGGGGGGATATTTGCAACAGCCCCTGCCCGTGAACGCCTTCCGTGGCTGCTTGTGACTAATGTGGCACTGCGAGCCGCCAACGGAAATTGCAAGACTCTTCTGTGGTGTCATGACTGTGGCTACGGTTCGAACCCCGGTGTTGTGACGCTCCAACATATCTTTGCATCGGTTTATGACCCGCCCTGGCTGACATATTTCCTTTCTTTCTCTCCCCCCTAACCCCCCGCCCCCCAAAATCCCCCACCCCACCCCTTCAGGGCCGCGGTTGAGACGGTGGAATTCGAAGTGTCGGTTTTGGAAACGCAGTTGGAAAAGGTGAGCAAGGGACACGCCTTTTCTTTACACGCGTGGAAAGGTCCGAGTGGCGTGTCAAGTGGTGACCAGCCCACCAGACCTTTGCAGCAAATACTTTGCAAGCTGTTGGTGCCCCTCCTCCTCCTCCTCCTCCTCCTCCCCACCCAGGAGAAAAATCTAGAAGATTGGAGACGAGGGAGAAGCGAGCATCACAAAATATTTCTTTAAACTCTGGATTGCACCATCGGACACGGCAGGAGAGCAATTTCCTGTCTAAAGCAAAAAACCTGACCTAGTACAGTTTGGATCCTTTTGTGATCGAGATCCTTTTAGATCCTAAATGGCTGTTTGTTCAATACTCCCAGAATTCCCCAGCCGGGAAGGGGTTTCCCGGAATTCAGCATGGATAAGACAAATAAATCACATTTTTTTGAGGGGGGGGGAGGAGGTAGGGTAACTTTCTTAGTAGATGGTGGGAATGCAGTTGACGTAATATATCTAAACCACTCAAGACAAGCGCAATTAATGAATGAGTTAAAAGGTGCGTGAGATGGCAACGGGCGGGGGGGGGGATTCTGCACGAGTTTTGCAACAGGGATCCAGGCGTTTTCCCAGAATTCCACTGGGTAGGTAGAAAGAAGAGAAAGGGAAGGAAGGGGAGTGGAGGGAAGGGAAAAAGAGAGAGAGAAAAGGAGGGGTGGATGGAAGGAAGTTAGACGGAAGGAAGGAAGGAAGATAGATGGAAGGAAGGAAGAAGATGGAAGGAAGACAAAAGGAAGGAAGATAGATGGAAGGAAGGAAGACAGAAGGAAGGAATGGATGGAAGGAAGGAAGAAGATGGAAAGAAGGTAAAAGGAAGGAAGGAAGAAAGTTGGAAGGAAGGAAGGAAGGAAGGAAGGAAGGAAGGAAGGAAGGAAGGAAGGAAGGAAGGAAGGAAGGAAGGAAGGACCACCCTTGTTAATACATGCTGATTCCCAAGCACCCAAATTTTGATCATTTTGATCTACAGGGACGTTAGTGCGAGGACCAATTTTTGTCAGCCCTAATTTCAAACAGTCACTAAACAAATGGTCATAAGTCGAGGACTACCTGTATTGCTCCTGATCTATCCATCTGGGGTGCCCGTCTGCCTTGAGCGGGTGGGCACGGCCTCAGGGTGTGCCAGGGCCCAGGTGGGAGTGTGGGGTTATCCCAGAGCCCAGGTGCCCACTCTTGGCGTCCGTGTGTCCTCACTCCGACCTGTCTGTCCGTCTTGCCCTCCCTGCCAGTTGCTGAAGCTGGGTGGCACCATGCTGGAATCCGGGCGCCAATTCTGCAGCCACAGCAAAAGTTTTGCCCTGGGCATCCAGGAGCTTTCCCAGAATTCCTCGGGGGACACGTTGATGAGCGTAAGTGCATTTGGGGGAGGGGGGGAGGCTGGCGGGTGCCCCCAAACTGGGCATCTGGCACCTGGATGGGGAGAGAAGTGGGGATGGTGGCACTAAGCCATTTCTGTGTCCCGGCCCTCTGTGTGTCTTTGGGTGTTTTGTGTGTTTGTGTATTTGTATTTTGTATATTTATGTGTTTTGTATGTTTGTCTTTATCTGTTTTGTGTGTTTGTGTATTTGTGTGTTTGTCAGTTTTGTGTGTTTGGCTGTTTTGTATGTTTATGTGTTTTCTGTGTTTCTGTGTGTGTTTTGTGTGTTTGTCTTTACCTGTTTTGTGTATTTGTGTGTTTCTGTGTGTGTTTTGTGTGTTTGTCTTTACCTGTTTTGTGTGTTTGTGTGTTTGTGTGTGTGCTTTGTGTGTTTTGTCAGTTTTGTGTGTTTTGTCAGTTTTGTGTGTTTGTGTTTTGTGTTTGTCTGTTTTGTGTGTTTGTATTTTGTGTGTTTGTCTTTATCTGTTTTGCGTATTTGTGTGTGTGTTTGTGCATTTTGTGTGTTTGTGTGCTTTGTCTGTGTGTGTGTTTTGTGTGCTTATGTGTTTTGTATGTTTGTCTTTGCTTTGTATGTCTGTGTGTTTGTATGTTGTGTGTGTTGTGTGTTTTTGTCTGGTTTGTGTTGTGTGTGTATATGTGTGGGTGCTCGCACGCACGCGAGAGAGAGAGACACATACACACAAAGCAACAACCTTTTGCCCCACACCTCCCAGTGTGAAAGTCAACGTCCTTTGAGGGCAAAATTCTCCTGCGTGGCCCCCACTCTGCCTCTGAGCGTGTGCAAAGCGCCCGGCATCCGACGTCAGTTGGGCCTGGCCGGAAGTTCCCAAATTACGAGTCCGGTTGCTCAAATTGGCCCTGTCGCCTGGGTGCGATGGGAGATGTAGTTCAGCCCACGAGGAAAAATCCCAAGTCGGGTTGTCATCCGTTGGACTCGAACCCAGCACCAGAAAGACCCCCCCAAAAACCCCTGAGGTTTAAAGTGCTTATTAGTGCCTCATTCCGATGTTTATTTCTTGATTTAATGCCTTTTCCCCCCCCACCCAGGAATGCCTGGAAAAGTTTTCCCAAAGTTTGAGCAGGATGATGGAACAGCAGGAGGTGAGTGACTTGATCTTTCCTAGCTGGTAAGGATGGGAGACCACCAGGAAATCCCAAACCCTGTAAACCAGATGGAAAACTCAGACGAAGCCTCCCAAAAACTGGTAATAAGATATCAAAGGCTTTTTTGAGTTTTCCATCTCGTTTATGGGGTTGGGATTTCCTAGCGGTCTCCCATCCTCCTCTCCCCCCCCCAATATTGTTGCCTTGATGTAGAGTGGCGAGGTGGAGCTCTCGCCTCCCTATCAGGAGGCTGTGAGTTCAATCCTGGGTAGAGGCAGATATTTTTCTCTCTGGGTACAATGAGAATATATCTGCCGAACAAAACTCCACATTGGCAACAGGGAAAGGCATCCGGCCAGTAAAAAACACTCTGCTACCTCCATTCAGTTCCCCAGACTCCACCCCACAAGGGATTATGGGGTTATGCAATAAAATAGAATAAAACATGCAATAAACTAAACGATGCGATAAAATACAATAAAAAATAAACGCGATAAAGTAACGGCGTGAAATAAATTCACTTTGGTTGCAGCTTGCTTAAAAATGCTCTTTTTTGTCCTAGGAACTCCTGGAGACCGCGCAGCAGTCTCTCAAGCAGCAGCTGCAAACTCTGGTGAAGGAGTAAGTCTGTCTGAAGGGGATATGTTGGCTTTTTGTGTGAAAGCAACCCACAAATTAAATCGGGTGGGAATTATTCGGGACCGAACAGGATTCGAACCGGGGACCCCGGGGTCTGTTTTGGCTCTCTCTCTGTCTATTCACGTTTCATCCCTGGAGGCTTTCAAAAAGAGACTGGACTGCCATTTGTCAGAAATGTTGGTGTAGGGTCTCCTGCTTGGACAGAGGAGGGGTTGGACTAGATGACCTCCAAGGTCCCTTCCAACTCTGTTAATCTCTATTTAAAAAAGACACCAACAATGATTAGCTTTGCATTTGGTAGCTTCCTCCCCACGTATCAGTGATCACACAAGCTGCCCAATCAGGCCAAACTGGGTTTAGATATTGGGGGTTAGAACGCGCCCATCACCTTCCCAGTTTGGTCTGGTGGTTAAGGCACCATACTAGAAACCAGGAGACAGTGAGTTCTAGTCCCGCCTTAGGCACAAAAGGTGACTGGGTGACTTTGGGCCAATCACCAGGAGACAGTGAGTTCTAGTCCCGCCTTAGGCATGAAAGACAGCTGAGTGACATTAGGACAGTCCCCCCCCCCCTCTCCCTTAGCCCAACCCACCTCATAAGGTCGTTGTTGGGGGGCGGGAAACAGTTGAAAGGAAGAATGTTGTGCTTCCTCACCGACTGGAATCCCTTACAAAGTGAATATGTATGTATGTATGTATTTGTGTTACAACCCCTGGTATGCCCAAATATGGGAGGGAGCTCACTACTCCCCCTTTCTGTCCTTCGGCTCATTACAGAAGACCACCCAGGCAGAAAACCATATTTTTATTTTTAATGTTGCCTTTGCTATGTTTGAGTTGTGTTTGTGCTGATAAATAAATAAAGGGAGACTAGTATAGATCTATTTCAAGCTATTTAGCTCTCATCCGCTAGCCATACCCTTACTGGGAATCGAACCTGGGCTGTATTACATATTAGGCAGTTGTATTAGCCACTAAGCCACAGGATCTCTATACATGCATGCATGCATGCATGCATACATACATACATACATATATATATATATATCTCACTGTGGGAGAGTTAATCCGTTCTGCGAATGCGGCTAACCTGGGTTAAGGGCCTCGTGCGAATCCCACACCTTTCTCTTCCAGAGATATTAAGCAGTTTAAAGAGACCCGGAAGGAATTCGAGCGGGGCAGTGAAAGCCTCGGCAGCGCCTTGCACCACAACGCCGAGGTGCCCCGTCGGCGCCAACACGATGCCGAAGATGCCGCGACCGCCCTCAAAGCAGCCCGGAACAACTTCCGTAACCGAGCCCTCGACTACGTGCTGCAGGTAGAGAGTGGGGGGGGGGGGGGGGCAGGTCCTGAAAGACACACACACCCGGCAAAGGGTCCCATTTCCGGGTCTGGTGGGGAGAGGGAGGGCTCTTGGGACACCCGGTGTGGCGGGTCACCGTGGGATTCGAACTCCCGACCCTCCACCCTGTCTTTCAGATCAACGTGATTCAATCCAAGAAGAAATTTGAGATCCTCAAATTCGTGAGTTAACTCCCCTTCTTCAACCGTGGTCTCTTGGACTGCAACGCCCATCATCCCCAACCCAGAAAGGGGAGGGTGTGTGTGTGTCTAGCTTAGTTTTTGGCACACGTTCACAAAGATGGCTTCCGTGAGCTGCCGGAGTAAGGCCTAGCGGAGTGAATTTGAGTGAAATTCGCACTCAGCGCATGGTGCTGACACCGCAGGGCAGTTTTGGCGTGCCGTTTTGCCCCCCCCCCCGGGAATCAACTCCCCCCCAGGGGAATTCTGGGAGTTGAAGTCTCCAGATCTCAACATGACCCCCTTCAAAACATACCAGTAGTTCTTGATTTACAGCGGTTCGTTTAGTGACCCCGCGGAGTTGCAACGGCACAACTGGAACAAGGGTCTGACTTTGGGTCGTTTTTCACACTTGCGACCGTTCCCACAGTGTCACGCCATCGAAATTCAGACACTCGGCAACTGACTCACATTTAGGACGGTCGCGGAGTCCCCCGGGGGTGACGCGATCCCCCCTTTCGCGACCCAAAGTCAGTGGGGAAGCCAGATTCACTTCACAGCCGGGTTGTTCACTTAACAACGGCAGTGATTCACTTAATAACAGTGGCAAGGAAGGTCGTAAAATGAAGCAAAGCGCACTTAGCAAATTTCCTCGCTTGGCAACGGAAATTTTGGTCGTAAGTTGTGGACTAACCGTACAGATATAATCTGCCTTGAGTTGGCCTTTTCATGCCAGAAAAATCTCTTTTTTTTCCTTCTGATTTTAGCTGAATTTTAGCTTTCAGGGTCCCGGAGGAGGAAAATCCAAAAATGGCACCTCTGAGCCCGTCAAAAGTTCCTCCCTCCAAAGTCTGCTATTTTGGGTTGGGTGGCGGGGGGGTTGCCTATTTTATTATCTGCCACTCTCTCCGTTTGCAAAGAACTATTTCAGGGCTCCCCAAATTATTATTTGAAGGGACCTCTGGGGTGGGGGTCTCTCTTTTGATGTCTCCAGGTGTTGTCCTTCATGGAGGCTCAGTCTGTCTTCCTGGAGCAGGGGTCTCACGCCTCCAAACAGCTGGAAGAATATCGCAAAGGCCTGGCGGCTCAGGTGATGAGGGGACTCGCGGTCTTGGAATATTTGATGTTCTGTTATGCTATTTATATTATGTTATTTTTATTTATTTTATTTCATTCCTTTACTTTTATTCTATTTTATTTTTATTTTACTCTACTGCATATTTTATTCTATTTTATTTATTATTATTTATTTTTAGTTATTTTATTCTATTCTATTTTATCATTTATATATTTTATTTATTTTATTTTTTATTTAATTTAATTTTATTTATTTATTTTATTTATTTATTTTATTTATTTTATGAATTTTATAAATTTTATAAATTTTATAAATTTTATAAATTTTATAAATTTTATAAATTTTATAAATTATTTTATAAATTTTATAAATTTTATAAATTTTATAAATTTTATAAATTTTATAAATTTTATAAATTTTATAAATTTTATAAATTTTATAAATTTTATAAATTTTATAAATTTTATAAATTTTATAAATTTTATAAATTTTATTTTTTATTTTATTTCATATTTTATTCTATTCTATTTTATTTCATTCCTTTATTTTCTTTTTCTATTTTTTGCTTTTATTTTACTTTATTATTTTACTTTAGTGCATATTTTATTTTATTCTATTCTATTTTACTTTATTATTCTGCTTTACTGTATATTTTTGTATTTTAATTTATTGACCATTTTACTTTATTTTATTGTATGTTTTATTTCAAATTTTATTTATTTAATAGTTAGTGGCATTTATATTTTATTGCATCTTTTACCTATATTTTAATTTATTGCCCAGCTAACTTTACTTCATAGTATGTTTGGATAGCCGTTTGTCTGAAACGGCATAAGGTTTCCTGCCTAGGCAGGGGGTTGGACTAGAAGACCTCCAAGGTCCCTTCCAACTCTGCTATCGTATTGTATTGTATTGTATTGATTTCTTCTTGATTTTATTTTACTGCATATCTTATTTTATTTGATTGCATATTATTTTATGTGATTGCATTTTTTAATTTGCATTTTATTTTACATGTTTATTTTATTTTGCTGCATATTTTCCTCGATTGCATCTTTTAATTTTATTGCATCCTTTCCTTTATTGCATCTTTTACCTATATTTTAATTTATTGCCCAGCTAACTTTACTTCATGGCGTGCTTTATTTCTTCTTTATTTTATTTTACTGCATGGCTTACTTTATTTGATTGCATATTATCTTATGCGATTGCATTTTTTAAGATTTGTATTTCATTTTAATTTTAATTTGCTGCACATTCTCCTCCATATGGCCTGTTTTATTTTATTGCACATTTTGTTTCTTTTATGTCAATTATTATAAACGCGTGGGGTGTGTGCGTGTGTGTCCAAACGCAAACACTGTTGTGTGTGCATGCAGAGATGCCCTGCCCATTTGGCCAGAATCGAGAGCCAAAGAGGAAATTGATGGAAGAGAACAATCAGAGAAAATCCTGAATAAACAGAAACTCTTGACTTCTTTTTCCTGAGGTGTGAGAAATTTCCTTGCAACAGGAATTGGTTCAAAACCAGGCCCAAAAAAAGGAAAAAAAATTGGTTGGGTGTGATGAGATTTGTAGTCCAAATACATCTGAAGCACAGCAAAACTACCCCTAATCCTCTAGATCAGGAATAACGAAAGTATGGCATGCCTGGCACAGGTGGCACACACAGCCCTCACTGGGGGCATGTGCGCTGTTGCCAGCTGTTCTTCTGATTTCCGGTGCGCATTTGCATGCCGGACAACTGGTCTTCGCGGACGGTGGAAAACGGCCAGAATAACAGCCCAAAAAAACATGCCGTTTTTCCCAGGCATTTTGGGGGCTGTTTTTGGCCCGAAAACCGACCTGAAAACAGGCCAAAACAGGCATGCGCGCGCCAGTCAGCTGGTCTTCCTGTTTTCAGCTCTCCAACACACGCAGGCACACTCGGGCACGTGCGTTCCGGTTTGAGCGCTGGCTGCTGAAAAGATTCGCCATCACTGCCCTACGCCATTTCTGACCGTTGGCAGTCCGGTCTCTTCTTGAAAGCCTCCAGGGATGACCCTGCCACAATTTTTGAATAACGGAGCTGGAAGGGACCTCGGAGGTCATCTAGTCCAGCCCCCCCCTGCCCAAGCAGGAGACCCTACGCCATTTCTGACCGATGGCAGTCCAGTCTCTTCTTGAAAGCCTCCAGGGATGAAGCTCCCACAACTTCCGAAGGCAACTTCTGTTCCATGGGTTGATGGTTCTCACTGTCAGGAAATTCCTCCTTATTTCCAGGTTGAATCTCTTTTTAATCAGTTTCCATCCATTCTTCCTTGTCTGGCCTTCAGGTGCTTTGGAGAATAGCTTGACCTCCTTCCTCCTCTCTGGGGCAGCCCCCCAAATATTGGAAGATGCTCTCCTGTCTCCCCTGGTCCTTCTCTTCCCTAGACTAGCCATGCCTAGTTCCTGCCAACCGTTCGTCGTAGGTTTGATCCTCCCGTCCCCTCATCATCCTGGTTGCTCTTCTCTGCCCTCTTTCCAGAGTCTCAACATCTTTTTGATAGTGTGGGGACCAAAAATGGATGTAGTACTCTAGGTGTGGCCTTACTACGGCTTTAGAATATTAGTACCTCCCTTGATTTTGATTGTATCCCTCTGTTAATGCAATTTAGGATTGCGTTGGCATTTTTGGCCGCCTCTGCACACGGCTGCCTCCTATTTAGTTGATTGACGACTAAGTCTCCAAGATGCCTCTCAAAGTGACCGCTGTTAAGCCAGGTTTCACCCAGTTTACATGTGTCTTTTGGGTGTTTTTTTGCTAAGACTTTACTTTTCTCTCCGTTGAATTTTACCCATTTTACCAAAGCGAGGGTGATTTGGGGGGGGGGGTCTCCATCCTTCCCTTTGCCCTGAGGTTTCCATGTTGCTTTTCAGCTGCATGAGTTGGTCCTGGAATCGGCCCGAGAGAAAAGAGACATGGAGCAGCGACACGCCGTCATAAAACAGAAGGTAAGGGGGTCCCCAGGGAGATGGGGGGGGGGGCTTGGCTGCACCTTTGAGGAGGGGTTGGCGGGGAAGGAAGCCCCCTTCTTGGGTGGGGTGCGAGGGGAAGAGGTGTGGAGGGAGGCGTGGGATCGGCCTTCCCAAGTGACAGCTAGTCCTCAACTGGCAAAACAGTTCGTTTAGGGACGAACTGGAAAAAAAACGACTTAGGGACGTTTTTCAGATTTATGACCGTTTGCATCACAGGATCAAAATTCAGTCACTTGGCAACTGACTCGTACTTAGGACGGTCGCAGTGTCCCGGGTGTGTGTGTGTCATGTGACTTGCGACCTTCGGACCAGCAAAGTCAACGGAGGGAAAACCAGGCTCGCTTAACGACCTTGGGACTAACTTAACAAGGGCTGGGAGTCATTTAGCAATGGTGGCAAGAAAAGTGGTAAAATGGGGGGGGGGAAAACATTCACTTAGCGAAGGTCTCACTTAGCAACAGGAATTTTGGGATCGATTGCGGTCGTAAGTCGAGGACTTCCTGTATAGAAGGGAAGCCTCCAACTTATCCAGGGCTGCAGCCTTAAAAAGAAAGAAAAAATTGCTGTGAAATTTGCAGAATTTTAAAATTCCCCAACGCTTCCTTTTGTGAAAAGGGTGAATCCTCGACTATACGACCACAATAAGAACCGAATAATTCACCCTGAAGCGGTGCAGTTGTTAAGTGAGACGTGGGGTGACTGCACCTGATTTTATGCCTTTTTTCTCGTGGTTGTTGAGTGAAGCAACTCGTGGTGGCCAGCTTCCCTCATTGACTTGAGCCGTGCCTCATTTTATGGCCCTTCTTGGCCGCAGTTGCTCAGTGAATCACAGCAGTTAAGGCGGTCATTAAACGAATCCAGCTTCCCCCTATTGATGTGGCTTGCTGGCAACGCTGCAAAGGGGGATCAGGTGACCCCAAAAACGCTGCAACCGTCGTAAATACAGGCCCAAATTTTGATCATATGACACTGCAACGGTTCCGAGTGCGAGGATCAGTCATAAGTCCGTTACAAACGGTCATACGCCGAGGACTGCCTGTAGAGGCTTCGGCGGAAGAAACATGGACGATGAGTTTCCTGGTCTTGGAGAAGCTGAGTTGTACAGGTGGACATGTAGGTTTAGTACCACAGGTGGAGTGTAAACAGGTGGGAGGAGCTTGTGAAAGAAGGGGCGGGGTTTAGGCCCAAGGGAGGAGTTTCCTGCGATAGCGCGAATAACAAGCGGGATTTGGGCTTCTGTTGGCCAACCAAAGGTCCTTTTGCGTGCAGATTCATGCTCGTTTCTCACCTCCTCCAGGATTTGTCCCAAGACGACGATGTTCCCGAAATCCAGGCCGAACCAGGCCAGGTGGTCACGGAAGGATACCTGTACAAACGGGCCAGCAACGCCTTCAAGACCTGGAGCAGGTGAGCTTAGGTTGCCTTCCCTGGACGATCACACCTGTGTCCTCGCAGAAAGGAGCGTTTGTCAACCTAGGCGACATTAGGACAGGTGGACTTCAACTCCCAGAATCCCCCAGTTCGTTCGATTTAAGGTGGATGGACTTCAACTCCCAGAATCCCCCAGTTGGTTCGATTTAAGGTGGATGGACTTCAACTCCCAGAATCCCCCAGTTGGTTCGATTTAAGGTGGATGGACTTCAACTCCCAGAATCCCCCAGTCGGTTCGATTTAAGGTGGATGGACTTCAACTCCCAGAATCCCCCAGTCGGTTCGATTTAAGGTGGATGGACTTCAACTCCCAGAATCCCCCAGTCAGTTCGATTTAAGGTGGATGGATTTCAACTTCCAGAATCCCCCAGAAAAAAGCGAGTTAGGATTGTTTTTCACACTTACGACCGTTGCAGTGTCCCCGTTAATGACCGTCTTGCTTAGCAAGAACAATTCTAACTCTGGTCATAAGTCAGGGGCTACCTCTGTCAACCTTTGAGGTTGAAGGGAGCCAGGCCCTTCCATTGTTGTAGGTAAGGTAGACTGCTGTGTTCTAGGGAAGCTCTCCTGGTTTGTCCTCACCTTATGTCCCTCCTGCCAGCTTCCCCACTCAACGGCTATGTCTCCATTGCAGGCGCTGGTTCTCCATCCAGAACAATCAGTTGGTCTATCAGAAGAAGGCCAAGGTAAGGGGGTGGGCTGCCTCTGGAGGAAGGTGGGGGGCAGTTTTTATTGGGAGGGGAGGGAGGGAGGGAAGAAGAAGAGAAAAAGGAGGCAGAGGGAGGAGAGATAAAGAAACAGGGAAGGAAGGAAGGAAGGAAAAGGGAAAATAAAAATGAAAGGAAGGAAGGGAAGAAAAAAGAAAAAAAGGAAGAAAGAGAAAGAAAGAGTCGAGAGAGGGTGAAAGGGAGGAAGGAAAGAGGAGAGAGAGGGAGGACAAGAAGGTAGGAGAAGAAGGAAAAGAAGAGGGAAGGTTAAAGAGGAGAAGAGGGGGGGAGGGAAGGAAGGAAGAGGGAGGGAGGCATGAGAAGAAGGAAAAGAACAAAAGGGAGGGATGGATAAAGAAAGGAAAGGAAAAGCAGGAGATGGAGGAAGAGAAAGGAAGGGCAGGAAGAAAGAAAAAGAAAGGCAGGGAGGAGGAAAGGAAGAAAGGAAAAAAGAGGGAGGGAGAAGAAGAAGGAAAAGAAGAGGGAGGGACAAAGAGGAGAAGAGGGAGGAAAGGAAGTCAGGAGAGGGAGGGATGGCAAGAAGGAAAGAGAAGAACGAAAGAGAAGGGGAAAGAGGGATAAAGAAAGGAGAGGAGAAGGAGGAAGAGAAAGGAAAGAGGGAGAAAGGGAGGGAGAGAGAGAAAGAAAAAGGCAGGAAGAAAGAAAAAAGAAAAAAAGAATGAAAGAAAGAAAGAAAGAAGGAAGGATGGGAATGCCAGAGACTTTCATCTGGGTGGGAGTGGGGGGGGGACCATGGCACAGTCCATCTTGGCAGGAGGGGGGGGGGCTGAGGACGTTCCAGACCACTCACGATGCCCCCTTCTTCCTCCCCCCTTTGTCCCCCCCCCAAACAACCTCCCAGGACGTGGTGACGGTGGTGGTGGAGGACCTCCGTCTCTGTACCGTCAAGCCGTGTCCGGATCATGAACGGCGCTTCTGTTTCGAGGTGGTCTCCCCCTCCAAGTGAGTCCCCCTCCCCTCCTCCTCCCAAGGGCTGCCGCAGATCAGGCCATTCCCAGGGCGGGGAGGTCAAAAACATCAAGATGGCGCCAGAGCCCCCACAATCAATTCTCTGTGTGTGTGTGTGTGTGAGAGAGAGAGAGAGACAGCCTTCAAGATTTCTTTGAAAGACCCCACCCCAGATATCTCTGCCCTCCCCCCCCAAAAGAACCATTTTCCTCTCTTTTTTGCCTTCCGTTCTTTGACCAAATTTTTATTTTACTCCAAATTAATAATAATAATAATAATAATAATAATAATAATAATAATAATAATAATAATAATAATAATAGCAACAACAAATGCAAAAGAAAACTAAAGAGATGATTGATAGATATAGAATAAATTTTGATATGGGATTTGTTTTATTAAATAATAGCCGATAACTCAGCCTTGCCCGCGTATTTATTTATAGGGGGGGGGGAAATGTCAGGACCAAACGTAATTTCTAATGTTGGGTTTTCCCCCCTTACCAGAGGGAGCCCCCTTGTGGAGTACTGTGAAGCCGTTACCACTGCAAATGCACTACACTGCACAGTAGAAGCCATTTTATGGAAGTACAGTAGAAGCCGTTTTAAGGCACAACAGGCTGTATCTTAACAGAACACAAACCCCTGGGGGCGTTAGGGGCGTCTTACCCCCACAGTATTTGTTTCCAGAGAGGACGTCATCTGTGTACCAAGTTTGGTTGAAATCGCTCGAGGCCTTCCAGAGTTATGCTGGAACCCATTCATGAATTTTGACATCAACGGATCGTCCTCGGCTTACGACCACGAGGGAGGCCCACATTTTTATCGCTAAGCGGAGACCTTTGTTAAGGGAACTTTGTCCCTTTTTAATCACTTTCCATTGATGCGATTGTGAGGAGAATCACCGCCGTTGTTAAATGAGTCACCCGGATGTGAGGTAAATCGGGCTCTCCCGTTGACGTTGCTTGTCAGAAGGATGCAAAAGGGGACCTTGGGATACCCCATCCGTCATCAATGTGAATCAGCTGCCAAACGTCCAAATATAAATCAGGTGACCGCGGTGGTTGTTGCACTGGTCGTAAGTGTGAAAAGCGACTGCAACGATTGAAATAATAATATAACAGCGGCAGTGACTCACTTAATGACTGTGGTGAGAACGGTTGTAAAACGGGGCAACATTCACTTAACAAGTGTCTTCCTTCACAACAGAAATGTTGCAGTCGTAAGTCGAGGACTGCCCTGTGTTCTCTGTTGGGTCCAGGGTCAAATATCCTCTCCTTCCTGTCTCGCTTTAGGACTTGCCTACTCCAAGCCGATTCGGAGCGCCACCTACAGGCCTGGATGTGCTCCGTCCAGAACAGCATCGCCTCGGCGTATAACGAGGATCGGCCAGAATCCGCTGGGCAGGTAAGACTGGTGGCCGCTCCAGCCCAAGTTGCAACCAAGTCGTTGTAAGAGGCGCGGGGTCTCAAGGTCCTCGTTTCACGACCATTTGTTTAACAATGATTTGAAGTTGCGAAGGCCTTTTTAAAAACTGACACAGCTTGTCCTCACCTTATGACCGTCACACCCCCACTGGGGAAAGAGGAGAAGGAGGGAAGGAAGGAAGGAAGGAAGGAGAGGAGAGGGAAAGGATGACAAGAAGGGAGGAAAAGAATGAAAAAGGAGAGGAGTGAGGGATAAAGAAAGGAAAGGATAAGGAGGAGACGAGGAAGAGGGAGGAAGGAAGGGAGAGAGAGAAAGAGGAAAAGAAGGCAGAAAGAAAGAAAAAAGGGAGGGGGGAGGAAAGAAAGGAGAGGGAGGACAAAGAAGAAGAAGAAGGAAAAGAGGGAGGGATAAAGAGGAGAAGAGGGAAGGAAGGAGAGGGAGGGATGACAAGAAGGGAGGAGAAGAACGAAAAAGGAGGGAGGGATAAAGAAAGGAATGGAGGAGGAGACGAAGAGGGAGGAAGCGAGGGAGGGAGAGAAAGAGGAAAAGAAGGCAGAAAGAAAGAAAAAAAGGGAGGGGGAAGGAAAGAAAGGAGAGGGTCTCTTCCAGTTCTATTCTGATTACATTACCTACACATAAGGTCTCCTGCTTGAGCAGGGGGTTGGACTAGATGACCTCCAAGGTCCCTTCCGCCTCTCTTCTGATCGAATGACCTATTTACCTGAAATCGTCTAGGGTGTTCTGCTTGGGAAGGGGGCTGGACTAGAAGACCTCCAAGGTCTCTTCCAGTTCTATTCTGATTGCGTTACCTACACATAAGGTCTCCTGCTTGAGCAGAGGGGTGGACTAGATGACCTCCAAGGGTCCCTCTTGCGATTGAACCGTCTCCCTGTCCCCGCCGGCGTGAGCTGATGGTGCTTCTCTTGTTCCTCCTGGAGCAGTTTCTGGAGCGGAGTGCC
The DNA here is from genome assembly GCF_964273705.1 of Natrix helvetica. Taxonomy (NCBI): domain Eukaryota; kingdom Metazoa; phylum Chordata; class Lepidosauria; order Squamata; family Natricidae; genus Natrix; species Natrix helvetica. The sequence goes on along the minus strand of NC_138555.1, from coordinate 85,105,641 downwards.
TCCCTGACAGCGGCCACCCTGCAGTCGCCCTCCAGCCGCAAACTCCGGGGCGGGGTGGACAAGCAGGTGGTGGACCAGGTGCAGCGCCTGGAGGGCAACGCCCAGTGCTGCGACTGCCGGGAGGCGGCCCCCGAGTGGGCCAGCATCAACCTGGGCATCACCCTCTGCATCGAGTGCTCCGGCATCCACAGGTGCCTCATTGCAAGGAAGCGACCGGGGTCGGGCTAGATGACCTCTGGGGGGCCCTTACATTTCCCACCCCGTTCCCTGGAAACCCCCGGATGGAGGCTTTTAAGAAGGGATCAGACAACAGTTTGTCTGGAATGGGATGGGGTCTCCTCCTTGAGTCGGGGTTGGGCTAGATGACCTCCAGGGTCCCTTCCACCCCCACCCCTTTCTGTGACTCCTTTGAGCCAGAGGTTGGGCTAGATGACCTCTGGGCTCCCTTCCATCCCCTCTCCCTCCCTGGGACTCAAAGGAGTCGGGGTTGGGCTAGATGACCTCCAGGGTGCCTTCTATCCCCCACTCCGTCCCTGGGACTCCTTTGAGGCAGGGGTTGGGCTAGATGACCTCCAGGGTCCCTTCCACCCTCCCTCCCTCCCTGGGACTCCTTTGAGGCAGGGGGCTGGGCTAGATGACCTCGAGGGTCCCTGCAAGAAAGGACGCCCAAGGGTTCCCGAAGTAGCCACTGAAGGTGGGAGCCGGGCTTACAGGCGGTCCTCGACTTACGACCATCCCTTTAGTGACCGTTCAAAGTTGCAACACATCTGACCGGTTTTTCACACTTACGGCCGTCATAGCCATCCCCCCCCAGGTCACAGGATTAAAAAACTCAGACATTTGGCCGCTGACTCGTATTTATGACGGTCCCAGGTGGGTGGGTGTCAAGCCAAGTTGACGGAGGAAGCCGTATCCGCTTACAAATCTTAACAGCGGGAAAGATTCACTTAGCAACTGAAATAGAGAAGGCGGTCAAAGGAGGGGAGCTTCAACGAATGTCTCGCTTAGCGACAGAAATGTTGTAAGTCGAGGATGGCCTGCGTTAGCTAAGGAGCGGGTCTTGTGGTGTGGGAAGGAGAAGACCCTGGGGCTGGGGTGGAGGGGTCCGTGGCCTGGTATTTGCCACGGTGGTGGGAGGGGGGCCGAGGCTGTTCGTGGCCTGTTGAACGGCGGCCTGATTCCCACCCGCTTTCCCTGCCTTAGGAGTCTGGGGGTGCATTTCTCCAAAGTGAGGTCCCTCACGCTGGACGCCTGGGAGCCAGAGCTGGTCAAGGTAGGGGGGGCCCACAAAGGAGGAACTTTGGGGGGGGTCGTTCAATGGGGGGGGCTAGGAGGGACCCCGGGATGTGGGGGGTGGGCTGCTTTTCTGAAAAACGCCTGCAGAGCGAGGAAGAAAACGGAGGAGGAAGAGATTATTAAAAAGGAAGGAAGAAGAGGGAGGAAGAAGGAGAGGAGGGAGGAAGAAGAGGGAGGGAGGAGAAGGAGCAAAGGAAGAAGGAGGAAGGAGAGGAAGGGAGCGAGAAAGAAGAGGGAGGGAAGAGAAGGAGAGAAAGGAGGAGGAGAAGAAGAAAGGAGCAGGAAAAGAGGGAGGAGAAGGAGGGGAGGAAGGGGAGGAAGAAAGTGAGGAAGAAGAGGGAGCGGGAGGGAAGGAAGGAGGGTAGAAGAGGAAGGAAGGATGGAAGGAAGGAATGGAGAAAAAGGGAAGGACATTTGGGAGGGAGGAGGAAAAGGAAGGGAAGGAAGGAAGAAGAGGGAGGGGGAGGGAGGAGAAAAAGAGAAGGAGGGAGGGAGAAGGGATGAGAGGAAGGGAGGAAGGAAGAAGAGAGAGGAGGGAGGGAATAATAATAGGGAGGGAAGGAAGGAAGGAAGAAGGAGGTGAGGGAATGAGAGGAAGGGATGAGGAAAAGGGAGGGAGGGAAGGAAGAAATGGAAGGAAGAAGGGAGGGAGGAGAAAAGGGAGGGTAGGAAGAGGGGAAAGTAAGGAAGGAGAGGGAGGAAGGAGAGGAAGAAGAGGGAGGGAGAGGAGAAAAGGAAAGAAGGAAGGAGAGAGAGAAAGTATTCAAAGGGAAGGAAGAAGGAGGGAAGGGAGGGAGGGGGGGAAAGTTTCCAGTGTTTGGGGGACACGGCTGCCCAACTCCTGCCAGACACCTTAGCCCCGCCTCTTACTCCTCCGCTCCTCTTCCCCTACTACCCGGAGGAGGCCGGAGCCTGAGATTCAGCCCCTCCCTTGTCTCCCGCAGCTGATGACGGTGCTGGGCAACCGGGTGATCAACCAGATCTACGAGGCCAGGGTGGAGGAAATGAACATGAAGCACCCCCAACCCGGAAGCTCCAGGTGCGAATCCCCCTCCCCGCCCCCCCTTCTATCAAAATCCCCCCCCCGATTGTCAATCAAGGCTGTCCATCACCTAGGTTGAATGACGGCAAGCTTTTTCCCCCTTTTTTGCTGTCTCTGCCCTTGACCTCCAGGGGGCGCAGCTCCCCTGGATAGCTGCAGTTCCGGGCTTTGGCCTCTAGGTGGCCTCGCGGGACACCGCTGGACCACCTGTCTGGCCCTCCTCCAACAGATGTCTGGTCGCTCCCTTCTTTCTTTCTTTCCTTCCTCCCTTCCTCCTTTCTTCTTCCCCCTCATCTTCCTTCCTTTCTCCCTCCCTCCCTATTCTTTCTTTTTCCTTCCTTCCTTCTTTCTTCCCTTTCCTAAGTTCCTTCTTTCCCCCATTCCCTTCCCTTCCTTCATTTTGTCTATTTTCTTTCTTCCTTCTTTCTTTCTTTCCTTCCTCCCTTTCTCCTTTCTTCTTCGCTCTCATCTTCCCTATTCTTTCGTTTTTCTTTTTTCTTCCTTCCTTCCTTCTTTCTTCCCTTCTTTCCTTCCTTCTTTCCCCCATTCCCTTCCCTTCCTTCTTTTTGTCTATTTCCTTCCTTCCTTCCCTCCCTCCCTCTTTCTTTCTTTCTTTTCTCCCTTCCTTCCTTCCTTCCTCCCTTCTTCTTCCCCCTCATCTTCCTTCCTTTCTCCCTCCCTCCCAATGTGGAGAACCATGCCCTAAATCTCACGTCCCTCCCCCTCTCCCCACCCACCCCTCCCAAGGTTCTGGGTGCGAGAGGATGACAGGTCACAATTCCTCCTTCCGAAGAACAAAAAACGGAAACATGACAGCTGTCATTCTTTCTCCAGATCCGAGAAGGAAGCCTGGATCCGGGCCAAATACGTGGAAAGGAAATTTATCACCAAGTTCCCCAACTCCGGGGCGCCCCCGAGCCGCAGCAGAGAGCCCGGGGGGCAGGAGAGATCCCCGCGGCCCTTCCCCAAGCCAAAGCCCCCGGGCCAAATCCGCCGGGGCCCAGGTAAGGAAAAGGAGGAGGGGTCTCTTCTGTGGGATCGAGTGAGGGCGCGGTGGATCCCCTCCCAAGAACAAACCAGGGGACCCTGATACGGTTATAGTTACTGCTGGTCCTCAAGCTACGGCCGTTTGTTACGAGACAGTTTGAAGCTACGACGGTCCTGAACCAATGGAGTTCCGCCCGTCCCGGCGTCCCCAGGGTCACGCGATCATGACCAAGCGGGGGCTTGGGAATCTGTTCGCGCTCTCGACGCGGCTGCCACAAGCGTGCTGGGATCGTGCGATTTCCCTTTTCTAAGTTGTCCCACAGGCTTCCCCAGAAAGTCAGTGGGGAAGCCAGCAGGGAAGTCATTGGAGGGTGTTTCCTTCGGCCCCGTTCCCCCTGCGCCAGCCGCTTATGCGCTCCCGCACACCCTCCGTGGGCCTCTTGCGCCTCACTTTGCACCCTCACAACTCTTACATAACTGAGCCATGCTGGAGCATCCTCCTTCCCTCCCTCCCTCCCTTCCTTCCTTCCTTCCAACTTCCTTCTTTTCCACCTTCCCTTCCTTCCTTTTGTCTATTTCCTTCCTTCTCTTTCTTTCTTTCCTTCCTCCCTTCTTCCCTTCCTCCTTTCTTCTTCCCCCTCATCTTCCTTCCTTTCTCCCACCCTCCCTATTCTTTCTTTTTCCTTTTTCCTTCCTTCCTTCTTTCTTCTTTCCCCCATTCCCTTCCTTCCTTCCTTTTGTCTATTCCCTCCCTCCTTTCCTCCCTCTTTCTTTCTCTTTCTTTCCTTCCTCCCTTCCTCCCTTCTTTCGTTCCTCCCTTTCTCCTTTTTTCTTCCTCCTCATCTTCCTTCCTTTCTCCCTCCCTCCCTCCCTATTCTTTCTTTCTTTTTCCTTTTTCCTTCCTTCCTTCTTCCTTCCCTTCTTCCTCCTTTCTTCTCCCCCCTCATCTTCCTTCCTTTCGCATTCTCTATTCTTTCTTTCTTTTTCCTTTCTTCCTTCTTCCTTCTTTCCCCCCTTCCCTTCCCTTCCTTCCTTTTGTCTTTTTCTTCCCTCTCTCTTTCTTCCTTCCTTCTTTACTTTCATTCTTTCCTCCCTCCCTCCTTTCTTCTTCTCCCTCATCTTCCTCCTTTCCTCCCTCTCTATTCTTCTTTTCTTTTCTGACCACAAAGTAACCATTCTTCCATTCCTGACCTTCCAGGTCTGAAATCGCCAGGAAATCAGAGCCGCAGTTTCCCTTAGCGCCCGCTCCCTTTAACGACCGACTTGCTGGTCCCCACCATGGTCGCTAAACGAGGATGACCTCTAAGTCGCTTATTTTCCCCTTCCCCCCCCCCCCCCCGCCTTTCTCTCTTAGGGCTCCGCGAGGGACTCTCTCCGAGCCGGGCAGCTCCAGCCTCCGAGGACCTGCGCCATTTGCATCCCGGCGCCCTGCTCTACCACGCGGCCGGAGCGCCCCCTAGCTTGCCCATCATGTCAGACGCTCTGGCTCACGGGGCCGACGTTAACTGGGTCAACACGGGCCAGGATAGCCGGACTCCGCTGCTCCAGGCTGTGTCTGCCGTGAGTCTGCATTCCTTGGGGGTTGGGAGTGGGTGATGGGTTACGGTCTCCCCCAGCAGGAGTGGGGGCTGTGGGGTGGATTAGCATAAAGACAGTCCTCGACTTATGACCGTTTCATTTAGCGACCGTTCAAAGTGACGACGGCTCTGAAAAATGGGACTTACGACTGGTTTTTTTTTAGCAACCGTTGGACAAGTTGACGGGGAAGCCCGCTTCACTTAACAACTGCTCTGAAAAATGTGACTTATGACCATTTTTATGACTTACAACCGTTCATTTAGCAGCCGTTCAAAACGACGGCTCTGGAAAACGGGACTTAGGATCGGTTTTTCACACTTAACGACACTCGCAGCGTCTCAGGGGGTCACGTGGCCCTCTTTTGCGACCGTCGGACAAGCAGAGTCGACGGGGAAGCCCGCTTCGCTTAACGACCACGGGACTAATTTCACAACTGCATTGATCCCCTGAACCAGCCTATGGCCAGAAAGGGCGGCAAATGGGACACCGCTGTCTCGCTTAGCCACAGAAATTCGGGGGAGGGGGGCGCGTTGTGGTCATAAATCGAGGACTGTAATTGGACCATAACCCATTTTGTTGCCGTTAAGCAAGGCCCAAACTCGGCTTTTATGTAGCCTCTGAGCATGTGCAGTGATTTCAACTCCTTGAGGTGTCATGGCAGGTGCATAAGAGGGAGGGGCTTGTTGAGTGACATCCCTCAGGGGGAGGAGCTTTCTCCAGGTTGTCCCGCCTCCTCCTTTTCTACGGAACGGCATCTCTTTGTGTTGTTTTTGCGCAGAATTCGCTGCTGGCGTGTGAATTTCTTCTCCAAAACGGGGCCAACGTCAACCAGAGCGACTCCAAAGGACGGGGGCCCTTGCATCACGCCACCATCCTGGGCCACACCGGGTAGGATCCTGGGTTGGCACCTCCGCCTGGCGCATTCCTCGTGGTGCCTCTGCCGGGGAGGGGGTTTTAAGGTTATTTGAAAGCCATAGAAGAAGGGGAAGGGGAGAGGAGAGAATAGAGGATGGAATGGAAAGAGAAGAATAGATTAGACTGGACTAGACTGGACTAGAATAGAATAGAATAGAATAGAATAGAATAGAATAGAATAGAATAGAATAGAATATACAATACAATACAATACAGAAGAGAATTCAGAATTAGAAGAGAAGGGAAGATAAAAAGTATAGAGAATAGAGAACAACAAAATAGAATAGAATAGAATAAAATAGAGAATAGAATAGAATAGAATAGAATAGAGAATAATATAGAATAGAATAATAAAATATGGAATGGAATGGAATAGAATAATGGAATAGAATAGAATATGAATAGAATAGAATAAAAATATAATATAATAGAGAAGAGAATTCAGAATTAGAAGAGAAGGGAAGAGAAAAAAGAGAATAGAGAACAACAGAATAGAATAGAATAGAATAGAATAGAATAGAGAATAATATAGAATAGAATAATAAAATATGGAATGGATTGGAATAGAATAATGGAATAGAATAGAATAGTATATGAATAGAATAGAATAAAAAATAGAATAGAATAGAAATAGAATAGAAAATAGAATAGAGAAGAGAAGAAAATTCAGAATTAGAAGAGAAGGGAAGATAAAAAGTATAGAGAATAGAGAACAACAGAATAGAATAGAATAGAGAATAATATAGAATAGAATAATAAAATATGGAATGGAATAGAATAATGGAATAGAAAATATAATATAATAGAGAAAAGAAGAGAAGAGAATTCAGAATTAAAGGGAAGGGAAGAGAAAAAGAATAGAGAATAGAGAACAACAAAATAGAATAGAATGGAGTAGAATAGAATAGAACAGATAATAAAATATAGAATTAGAACAGAATAAATGTAAAGGTAATAGAATTAAAAATAGAATAGGATAGAATAGAATAATAAAATACAGAATGGAATGGAATGGAATTCTATAATCTCGGATCAATTAACCAGTGGAACAGCTCGCCACCAGAAACTGATTTCGAAAGAAACGCCTCAGCTGCTTACAATACATGGGGGCTGAATTACAGACTCGACTTAACCAGTTCATTTAGTGACTGCTCAAAGTTATGTCAACAGCACCGAGAAAAATGACTTACGACTTATTTTGGGCAAGTTTAAAAGAGATAAAACTTCAACTCCCAGAATTCCTCAGCCTCCTTGCTTTGGCTTATCTGGGGAATTCTGGGGGTTGAAGTCCACGCTCCTTAAAATGGCCGAGGTTGAGCTGGCTCGAATCAGAGGTTTGCAAAAGCTGTGAGGTTGGGGATGATGGGTGTTGAAGTCGACCAGGGAAAGATGGCGCTTGTAATACATCGCTCTGGGTTTTCGCAAGCGATTTGCACTCATTTTGTTGGTGTTTTGGGGTATTGTGCTGTGTGATACAGGTAGTCCTCCACTTACGACCATTCTCTTAGTGACCGAAGTTGCAACGCCACTAAAAAAAGCGAGTTATTCACACTTACAACTGTCGCAGCCTCCACGTGTCCAAGTGATCAAAATTCAGAGGCTTGGCAACTGGCATGTACTCACGTGTCCCGGGGTCACGCGATCACCTTTTGCGACCACGGGGAAGCTGGATTCGCTTAACGACCGTGCGACTTGCTTAACAACGGGGGTTCTCGGGCAGACGTTTCATTAGCAAATTCACTTCAGGGATTCACTCAACAGCAACGGCAGGAAAGGTTGCCCGGTGGGGCAAAACCACATGAAGGCCTCGCTTAGCGGCAGGAATGCCGGGGCTCGGTTGTGGTCGTAAAGCGAGGACTACTTGAAATTATATGTTTTTTTAAAAAAATTTGGTTCGTCCCATTTTTCCTTCCCATCGCAGGCTGGCCTGTCTGTTTCTCAAACGTGGTGCCAACATGAATGCGGTCGATGGGGAAGGCAAAGATCCCCTTGGCATTGCCATCGATTCGGCCAACGCTGACATTGTGACCTTGTAAGGAGGGGGGGCGCCAGGGCCCTGGTGCCAATCTTGGCCTTGGAGGAAGGGGGGACATGTTGGGAGGGGGTGGGGGGGTCTCGACACTCTTGGCTTTCCCGAAACCCCCCCCCCCTTTGCAATTTGGAGAAAGGAGGATAATGAGTCGGGGTCCCAAAAAGTGGATTTGTTGCATGGAATGGGCCCCCCAGGGGCCATCCAGACCCTCCCTCTCATTTGGGGGACGGGTGTGTGTGTGTTCTGTGACTGGGTTTTAAGATCGGAGAAGATTTCCTGGCCCTTTGAGCATGTAAAGGACTGAAGACAGCCGGGAAGATTCCCACTTGGATCTTACAAGTGGGAGTTTCTGAATAGTCTCCTAGGGCGGCCCCGGAAAGAATGCATTGCAGTAGTCTAGTCGCCCTTATATTGGCACTCTCCATGTGCAAGTCCCCAAATTTCCCCTGTTAGCAGGGTATTTTTTTTGGGGGGGGCGCCCTGTTTATAACAAGGCATAACCAGGATAAACGTAACATTTGGGGAGGGAGTAAGACTATTTGACTTCTTCCTCCTCTCTCGACAGGTTGCGACTGGCCAAGATGCGGGAAGCCGAAATGGCCTTGGGCCAGTCAGGTGAGTCGTGCCCTCTGTAAGAAGGAATGGAGGAATGGAGGGGGGGAGATGGAAGAGGGAGGCCGACTCGGCTCTAATGCAGACCCTCCTTTGCCAAATGTGAATTTTCCGATGAAAAAAGTGCCTTTTAGGCCTAGAGCAGGACTAGAACTCACCTTCTCCTGGTGATTGGCCCAAAGTCACCCAGCTGGCTTTCATGCCTAAGGTGGGACTAGAACTCCCAGTCTCCAGGTGATTGGCCCAAAGTCACCCAGCCTGTTTTCATGCCTAAGGTGGGACTAGAACTCCCAATCTCCTGGTAATTGGCCCAAAGTCACCCAGCTGGCTTTCATGCCTAAGGTGGGACTAGAACTCCCAGTCTCCAGGTGATTGGCCCAAAGTCACCCAGCCGGTTTTCATGCCTAAGGTGGGACTAGAACTCCCAGTCTCCTGGTAATTGGCCCAAAGTCACCCAGCTGGCTTTCATGCCTAAGGTGGGACTAGAACTCCCAGTCTCCAGGTGATTGGCCCAAAGTCACCCAGCTGGCTTTCATGCCTAAGGTGGGACTAGAACTCCCAGTCTCCAGGTGATTGGCCCAAAGTCACCCAGCCTGTTTTCATGCCTAAGGTGGGACTAGAACTCCCAGTCTCCTGGTAATTGGCCCAAAGTCACCCAGCCTGTTTTCATGCCTAAGGTGGGACTAGAACTCCCAATCTCCTGGTAATTGGCCCAAAGTCACCCAGCTGGCTTTCATGCCTAAGGTGGGACTAGAACTCCCAGTCTCCAGGTGATTGGCCCAAAGTCACCCAGCCGGTTTTCATGCCTAAGGTGGGACTAGAACTCCCAGTCTCCTGGTAATTGGCCCAAAGTCACCCAGCTGGCTTTCATGCCTAAGGTGGGACTAGAACTCCCAGTCTCCAGGTGATTGGCCCAAAGTCACCCAGCCTGTTTTCATGCCTAAGGTGGGACTAGAACTCCCAATCTCCTGGTAATTGGCCCAAAGTCACCCAGCTGGCTTTCATGCCTAAGGTGGGACTAGAACTCCCAGTCTCCAGGTGATTGGCCCAAAGTCACCCAGCCGGTTTTCATGCCTAAGGTGGGACTAGAACTCCCAGTCTCCTGGTAATTGGCCCAAAGTCACCCAGCTGGCTTTCATGCCTAAGGTGGGACTAGAACTCCCAGTCTCCAGGTGATTGGCCCAAAGTCACCCAGCTGGCTTTCATGCCTAAGGTGGGACTAGAACTCCCAGTCTCCAGGTGATTGGCCCAAAGTCACCCAGCCTGTTTTCATGCCTAAGGTGGGACTAGAACTCCCAGTCTCCTGGTAATTGGCCCAAAGTCACCCAGCTGGCTTTCATGCCTAAGGTGGGACTAGAACTCCCAGTCTCCAGGTGATTGGCCCAAAGTCACCCAGCCGGTTTTCATGCCTAAGGTGGGACTAGAACTCCCAGTCTCCTGGTAATTGGCCCAAAGTCACCCAGCTGGCTTTCATGCCTAAGGTGGGACTAGAACTCCCAGTCTCCAGGTGATTGGCCCAAAGTCACCCAGCTGGCTTTCATGCCTAAGGTGGGACTAGAACTCCCAGTCTCCAGGTGATTGGCCCAAAGTCACCCAGCTGGCTTTCATGCCTAAGGTGGGACTAGAACTCCCAGTCTCCAGGTGATTGGCCCAAAGTCACCCAGCCTGTTTTCATGCCTAAGGTGAGACTAGAACTCCCTGTCTCCCGGTGATTGGCCCAAAGTCACCCAGCCTGTTTTCATGCCTAAGGTGAGACTAGAACTCCCAGTCTCCCGGTGATAGGCCCAAAGTCACCCAGCCTGTTTTCATGCCTAAGGTGAGACTAGAACTCCCTGTCTCCTGGTAATTGGCCCAAAGTCACCCAGCTGGCTTCCATGCCTAAGGCGGGACTAGAACTCCCAATCTCCTGGTAATTGGCCCAAAGTCACCCAGCTGGCTTTCATGCCTAAGGTGAGACTAGAACTCCCAATCTCCTGGTGATTGGCCCAGAGTCACCCAGCTGGCTTCCATGCCTAAGGTGGGACTAGAACTCCCAGTCTCCTGGTAATTGGCCCAAAGTCACCCAGCTGGCTTTCATGCCTAAGGTGAGACTAGAACTCCCAGTCTCCAGGTGATTGGCCCAAAGTCACCCAGCCGGTTTTCATGCCTAAGGTGGGACTAGAACTCCCAGTCTCCTGGTAATTGGCCCAAAGTCACCCAGCTGGCTTTCATGCCTAAGGTGGGACTAGAACTCCCAGTCTCCAGGTGATTGGCCCAAAGTCACCCAGCCTGTTTTCATGCCTAAGGTGAGACTAGAACTCCCTGTCTCCTGGTAATTGGCCCAAACTCACCCAGCTGGCTTTCATGCCTAAGGTGGGACTAGAACTCCCAGTCTCCCGGTGATTGGCCCAAAGTCACCCAGCCTGTTTTCATGCCTAAGGTGAGACTAGAACTCCCTGTCTCCTGGTAATTGGCCCAAAGTCACCCAGCTGGCTTCCATGCCTAAGGCGGGACTAGAACTCCCAATCTCCTGGTAATTGGCCCAAAGTCACCCAGCTGGCTTTCATGCCTAAGGTGAGACTAGAACTCCCAATCTCCTGGTGATTGGCCCAGAGTCACCCAGCTGGCTTCCATGCCTAAGGCGGGACTAGAACTCCCAATCTCCTGGTAATTGGCCCAAAGTCACCCAGCTGGCTTTCATGCCTAAGGTGGGACTAGAACTCCCAGTCTCCAGGTGATTGGCCCAAAGTCACCCAGCTGGCTTCCATGCCTAAGGCGGGACTAGAACTCCCAATCTCCTGGTAATTGGCCCAAAGTCACCCAGCTGGCTTTCATGCCTAAGGTGGGACTAGAACTCCCAGTCTCCAGGTAATTGGCCCAAAGTCACCCAGCTGGCTTTCATGCCTAAGGTGGGACTAGAACTCCCAGTCTCCAGGTGATTGGCCCAAAGTCACCCAGCTGGCTTTCATGCCTAAGGTGGGACTAGAACTCACCAACTCCTGGTGATTGTCTCAAAGTCACCCAACTGACACCTTAAGTGGAACTAGAACTCACCATCTGTGATTGGCCCAAAGTCACTCCACTGGCTTTCATTCGTAAAATAGAACTAGAACTCACTGTCTCCTGGTTTCTTGCCTCTTCTTTGAGGCAGCCCCTCCAATATTGGAAGACTGCTATCATGTCTCCCCTCGTCCTTCTTTTCATTGAACTAGACGTCCCCAATTCCTGCAACCGTTCTTCGTATGTTTTATCCTCCAATCCTCTAGTCCTCTTTGTTGCTCTTCGCTGCACTTTTTCCAAAGTCTCCACATCCTTTTTCTGTAAACATCGTGGCGACCAAAACTGGACGCCGTATTCCAAGCGTGGCCCCACCAAGACGTTAGAATAAAATATCTTTGTCCAAGGCATTCAAAGAATCTACCGAAAAGCGATAGAAAAAATTCAGAAGAAAAGATACAAGACGTATAAAAAGAAGAAAAAGAGAAACGAATATCTAGGAATTGGAGATTAGTCGAATGAAAGGAAATTAGTAGAATGAAATGAAATAATTTAAACGTGGTAATAGTATGTATCTAATTAGGATGGGTGTGAGTTATATTAATACTTTGAAGTGTGCAAAGTCATGTTCAATATAGATTTACTATATAAAAAAACTGAATTTGAAGACACTTGTAGAAAATAGATGGAAAGGGAATGATGAATTTTGGTTTATCTTTAAAGGGAAGGAAAAAATGATATGGTTTATGTCTATCATAAAAATTAAAAGTTGGATAATACGAGAAGAAAAGTAATACAGCACAAATTGGAAATAATGGAAATATAATGTAAAATGAATTATGAATCTATGAAAATCTTAAAGGGGATTTATGAACTTTGTTCATAAAAGAATTTTTAATAGATATATATATGTATTTGTGTTACAACCCCTGGTATGCCCAAATACTGGTTCGATTCCCAGTAAGGGTATGGCTAGCTGATGAGAGCTAAATAGCTTGAAATAGATCTATACTAGTCTCCCTTTATTTATTTATCAGCACAAACACAACATATATATATATCTTTGTCCTTTTTGGGTTGCAGGAGATGACACCTATCTGGACATTTTCCAAGATTTCTCCTTCATGGCCTCCAACGATCCAGAGAAGTTGGCCAGGAAGTCCTATGACCTCAAACTCACCACCTTGTGAAGGCTTGGGGGAACGTTTCCTCCAAGAAGGAAAACCTAATGGGGACATAGATTTTTTCCTTCGGCCAGGACTGACGGGGCGACTGGACCGTCCAGAATTAAGTTGCAAATGGACTCAAGATGTCCAAGGAGGGGGGGGAAGTTACGAGCACAGTGTCCCCCCCCCCCAAATTCTCCCACCCCGGTTGGCTTTGGGGTGAATTTGGGGCAAAACAACCCCAGCCAGCGAAGATCAGAATATGAAGGCTTCTGGTTTTTTTTTCCTTTCTTTTTTTTAATTTATTGATTTTGGACTGTCCATCATCGCTGAATGATTCTAAGGGGCAGTGTTGGAATTGATTGGCACCCCGAATCTAACAATTTTTTTTTTCCTGACTGCTGGAAATGTCTCGATGTCTGGAGAGGGGAGAAGGTGGGGTGGTTTTTTGGGAAGCCAGGAAAGCTGCAGATTTTATTTGGGAATAAAAAATCGGCTCTCCCGGAGTATTAGGATGATGGTTTGTTGATCGTGTGATAGTTTCTTAGGCATAAGCTCTCAAAAATGGAGTTTCTGCACCCTATGAATGCTTGCTTGTTTCAGAGACGTCTCGCGGTGCGTCTGAATCGCGTACGGTCCCACTTTTCGCCAGCGAAACCTTTGAAAAAGTTAATTCCTAGTTTAGTAGATTGGGGAAACGCCCGGACGTAGTTTTACCCGGATACCGACACAGTCTTTAACTAGGGGTGTCAAACTCCCATTTAATTGAGGGCTACATCAGGGCTGTAGTTGACCTCTGGGCGGGGTGGGGTGGAGGGGAGCATGATTGGGTGGGGGTGGCCAACTGGGTGGGCATGGTCATCTTGACACCACTCCCCAAATTGCTGGCTTGTTTCCTCTTCGCTTTGGGTAATATTGTGGTAGACTCAGACGATGAGGAGGTTGGGGAGGAACTTGAGCCATTCCTGGAGTCTGATGAAGACTCTGACAAACACTCAGTGTTGGACGCTGAGAGAGAGCCAGGGCCGTCTGGCATTTCCCTACCGCCGGAGAGTGAGCTGCTGTTCCAGATGCGCGTCGGCGCAGAGCAGTTAGGAGAGGAGAACAATGGAGGACAAGGAGTCGACTCTGGAAACAAGGCACAGGTGGACGCTGAACGGCCCCTCCCTGGCTGGGGAATAAATAGGAGGAAAGGGGCGTGGTGGTCGTAGGAGACAACAGTTCGTATTTCTGAAGATTCTGCTCATCCTGTTTTGTGCCACAAAGACTGCTTGACAGAACATAATTTGCAGCCTTCTGGGTGGGCTGGATCTGGCCCGTGGACTTGAGTTTGACACCCCTGAACTAGAAAGCAAGCAAAGTCTACGGGGAAGCTGGATTCACTTAACGGCCGAGTTACTGACTTAGCAACTGCAGGGATTCCCTTAATAACTGTGGCGAGAAAGGTAGCAAAATGGAGCCAAAATTCACTTAACAACTTAGCAACACGGTTGTTAAGCAAATCTGGCTCCCCCCCCCCCACGTATTTTGCACGTCAGAAGGGGAATCGTGAGACACGGCAAAGGTCAGAACTACATAAATTCAGCTCCAAATTCAAGCAGTCACTAAATGAATCATTGTAACTCGAGGACCGCCTGCGACAGAGTGGCACGGCCTCCTTTAAAGAACACACTGGCAACAACCCAGCCTTTCCCTGGCCTGTTCCCCTGTCCAAGCACTCTGCACATGCTCAACGTAATGGTCGTCTTTATTGTCACGCACCCGGTCAGGATACCAATATCCTCAGAAAATTCCAGTTCAACCTTGGAAGAGTGAATTTCACTCACACCACAAAACGATGGTGTGAAGTTTGGGGTTGCGACCATGTCCGGCTTTCTCTGGGCCAGCAGCCACCCCTCAGGCCCTCCCTGTCATCATCATCTTTTAACAACGCCATAATTCCTTGCGGGGTGGAATCCGGGCAACTGACTATAGCTAGCAGAGTGTTTAGTGGCCGTACGCCTTTCCTGTTGCCAATGAGGAGTTTTGTTCGGCAGATACATTCTCAATGTGCTCACAGAGAGAGAAATATCGCCCTCTACCTAGGATCGAACCCACCGGCTGCTGATTGTGAGGCGAGAGCTCCACCTCTAAGCCACCTCCGGTAATCCTGGGGGAGGAGAGGGACAGCCCCTCCCTCCCACCTTCCTTGGGGGCGGAGCCATCCATCATCCTTTTTCCCTAGCTTTTTCCCTGATGCCCCATTTGCGGGTGCCCGAAAACGCAGCTGTCTTCCCCTCCTCTCGGGTTCCTGGCAGAGAAAGTCTCACCTGGTTAAAGGTGTGCTGTTTCTACCTTCGGCTGCTGCAGGTAAAGAATTGGGTAGGGTGGGGGTGTCAGGGAATGAGGAAGGGGGGAGGAATTTGACCCACACCTTGGTTCCCCAAAGGTGTTACACCTTCCTCTGTTTCTCGCAGCCCGTTTTTCGCTGCGCCTATTACCTTGGTTCTCACACCTTCATTGGGATGGGGGGGAGAACAGTTAACCCAAGACCCCCTCCCCAAATGGGCTGAATGGCCCTGCCCCACGGCTCCCCCTCCTGTTTTGGGGACGGTCCCTAAGCCTTGAGCAGGTACCAATCCCCCCTCCCTCCCCATAGACATAGGAGTTGCCCCTCCAGTATAGGGGTTTTTCTTGTGTCTCCCTTTGTCCCCCAACCCCTTCTCCCCCTCTTTGCATCCCCCCTCCCCTTCTGCAACCCACCTACTCACCTTCTCACCTGCAATCCCAGGTTGGAAAAAAAAAGAGCATACATTTGAATTCTGGACAAACGCCCAATTTTAATGTTAAAATTGCTGTTTTGGGGGAAAAAAACACCAAAAAGAGTTTCCCAGACGGATGGGGTTGCAACTCAGCCCCCTCCCCACGCCCTCCCCTTCCCAATGAAACCAATCCAACCAGTTCCAACTTCTCTTCTTTCCTTTATGGTTTATGGTAATCCTTCCTGTTGGCTAACTGGACGATTTAAATCGGAGCGGATCTGTTTCCCAACGAGGTTAGATTAGATTAGATTCACAGAGTTGGAAGGAAACTTGTAGGTCATCTAGTCCAACCCCCTCTCCGCCCACCCAAGCAGGAGATCCTGCACCCTTTCTGACAAATGGCAGTCCAGTCTCTTGGAAGGGGAGGGAACGGAAAGGTGGAGAGACGGCAGGCAGACGACAACAGGTCCTCGGGGTACGACCACATTTCTGTTGCTAAGTGAGACACTGGCTAAGGGAGCTTTGCCCCGTTGTGCGACCTTTCTCACCACCGTTGTTAAGCAAAGCCCTGCAGGGTCACACTGTTCTTAAGCGAAGCCGGCTTCTCCAATGACTCATCAGACGGTCTCAAAAGATCGACACTGCGACCGTCGTAAATATGAGCCAGTTGCTGAGCGTCTGAGTTTTGACGGCAGGGCTGCGGCGACGTTCGCATACGTGAAAAACGACCAATGCAAAGTTCCTCGTAACTTTGGTCACTAAATGAATCGTCATAAGTCGAGGACTGCCTATCCAGACTGTAGCATCCCACAAAATCCCTCTTCCTCATTTGCTTGGGTGTCTGCACAACCCAGCAATTCACACAATCTTCCACTCAGCAGTACACAAAAAGTAGAAAAAACACACTTAGGTTCACCATAACAAGAAACTTATAAGTTGATGGAAGACCGCTCCTGCCACCCGCAGGCCAGGATTAGTATTGCACCAGTCCAGAATTTGTCCATTTGCAAAAAAAACCGAGATGATTTTACCTTCCTCTGCAGGACAAGGTGTGGGGCGAGCAGACCCTCTTGAAGACCCTCCCCCGGTCTGGAGATGCCGCCTCTGGAAGGCTCCCTGGACGGAGGCTGGGGGTGGCTGGTGGTCCTCGCTGGGTTCCTGGCCAACTCGCTCACTTTTGGCGTTCTACGATCCCTCGGCGTCCTCTTTGAAGACTTCATGGAGGCTTTTCAGGCCACCACAGCCCAGGTGTCCTGGGTTACGTCCATTGCCTTGGCAACCCAGCAGTTTGCAAGTAAGTCCCCCCCCCAAATTCAGCCGGGCTGCGTTTCGCACCTAGGACCCTACTTTTCAATCCTCACCTAACTTAACTTTGGAGTGTGAGAGAGACGCCTTCAAAAAGAGAAAATAGCATCCTCGAATTACGGCCGTTCATTTAGCGGCCATTCAAAGTGACGGCAGTGACTTACGGCCAGTCCTCAGACTTACGGCTGTCACTCCACGATCGAGGGATTGAAATTCAGGCATTCGGTCGTGTGATTCCTCCGTTGGCGACTTCCCCAGGAGGCGTTCGACAAGCGAAGTCGAAGCGGTACGCCGGCTTCACTTAATGACCACATGGTTCACTTAACGACGGCAGGGAGGGGACTAAAGGTGGTAAAATCAGATGCGACTCGGTTAACAACCGACAATTCTTTTCCAACCCTTACCACCCACCCACCCCACTCTCTGTTTCTTCCTGGACAGGCCCGCTGGGGACAGCGGCAAGTACCCACTTCGGAGCGCGTCCGGTGGTCATGCTGGGCGGGCTACTGTCTTCCCTGGGCATCTTTGGGGCTGCGCTCAGCACCTCCTTATTCCAGTTATACCTCAGCCTGGGATTCCTGACAGGTGAGTCGGACAGAACCTGCTTTCCGGAGTGCGCAAATCTGCACCCCCCTAAAAAATATGGACAAAATGGCTGCCAGGGCCTAGTTGAAGCTCCACCCCTTTTTTCGTCTTCGTGGGGTGGCCATCTTGACTCTTTTGACCTCTCCCTGCAGAGACCCCCGCCTGAACCTTTTGTATCTCGTTTGGTTCAAGTGGTTAAAAGGCTAGAAAACAGGGGGTTGTGAGTTCTAGTTGCACCTTAGGCATACAAGATGGCTGAGTGACTTTGGGCCAATCACCAGGAGACAATGAGTTCTAGTCCCACCCTAGACATGAAAGCCCACTGGGTGACTTTGGACCAATCACCAGGAGACAGTGAGTTCTAGTCCCACCCTAGACATGAAAGCCCACTGGGTGACTTTGGACCAATCACCAGGAGACAGTGAGTTCTAGTCCCACCCTAGACATGAAAGCCCACTGGGTGACTTTGGACCAATCACCAGGAGACAGTGAGTTCTAGTACCACCCTAGGCATGAAAGCCCACTGGGTGACTTTGGACCAATCACCAGGAGACAGTGAGTTCTAGTCCCACCCTAGGCATGAAAGCCCACTGGGTGACTTTGGACCAATCACCAGGAGACAGTGAGTTCTAGTCCCACCCTAGGCATGAAAGCCCACTGGGTGACTTTGGACCAATCACCAGGAGACAGTGAGTTCTAGTCCCACCCTAGGCATGAAAGCCCACTGGGTGACTTTGGACCAATCACCAGGAGACAGTGAGTTCTAGTCCCACCCTTGGCATGAAAGCCCACTGGGTGACTTTGGACCAATCACCAGGAGACAGTGAGTTCTAGTCCCACCCTAGGCATGAAAGCCCACTGGGTGACTTTGGACCAATCACCAGGAGACAGTGAGTTCTAGTCCCACCCTAGGCATGAAAGCCCACTGGGTGACTTTGGACCAATCACCAGGAGACAGTGAGTTCTAGTCCCACCCTAGGCATGAAAGCCCACTGGGTGACTTTTGCCCAATCACCAGGAGACAGTGAGTTCTAGTCCCACCCTTGGCATGAAAGCCCACTGGGTGACTTTGGACCAATCACCAGGAGACAGTGAGTTCTAGTCCCACCCTAGGCATGAAAGCCCACTGGGTGACTTTGGACCAATCACCAGGAGACAGTGAGTTCTAGTCCCACCCTTGGCATGAAAGCCCACTGGGTGACTTTGGACCAATCACCAGGAGACAGTGAGTTCTAGTACCACCCTAGGCATGAAAGCCCACTGGGTGACTTTGGACCAATCACCAGGAGACAGTGAGTTCTAGTACCACCCTAGGCATGAAAGCCCACTGGGTGACTTTGGACCAATCACCAGGAGACAGTGAGTTCTAGTCCCACCCTAGGCATGAAAGCCCACTGGGTGACTTTTGCCCAATCACCAGGAGACAGTGAGTTCTAGTCCCACCCTTGGCATGAAAGCCCACTGGGTGACTTTGGACCAATCACCAGGAGACAGTGAGTTCTAGTCCCACCCTAGGCATGAAAGCCCACTGGGTGACTTTGGACCAATCACCAGGAGACAGTGAGTTCTAGTCCCACCCTTGGCATGAAAGCCCACTGGGTGACTTTGGACCAATCACCAGGAGACAGTGAGTTCTAGTCCCACCCTTGGCATGAAAGCCCACTGGGTGACTTTGGACCAATCACCAGGAGACAGTGAGTTCTAGTCCCACCCTAGGCATGAAAGCCAGCTGGGTGACTTTTGCCCAATCACCAGGAGACAGTGAGTTCTAGTACCACCCTAGGCATGAAAGCCCACTGGGTGACTTTGGACCAATCACCAGGAGACAGTGAGTTCTAGTCCCACCCTAGGCATGAAAGCCCACTGGGTGACTTTTGCCCAATCACCAGGAGACAGTGAGTTCTAGTCCCACCCTAGGCATGAAAGCCCACTGGGTGACTTTTGCCCAATCACCAGGAGACAGTGAGTTCTAGTCCCACCCTTGGCATGAAAGCCCACTGGGTGACTTTGGACCAATCACCAGGAGACAGTGAGTTCTAGTCCCACCCTAGGCATGAAAGCCAGCTGGGTGACTTTTGCCCAATCACCAGGAGACAGTGAGTTCTAGTACCACCCTAGGCATGAAAGCCCACTGGGTGACTTTGGACCAATCACCAGGAGACAGTGAGTTCTAGTCCCACCCTAGGCATGAAAGCCCACTGGGTGACTTTTGCCCAATCACCAGGAGACAGTGAGTTCTAGTCCCACCCTTGGCATGAAAGCCCACTGGGTGACTTTGGACCAATCACCAGGAGACAGTGAGTTCTAGTCCCACCCTAGGCATGAAAGCCAGCTGGGTGACTTTTGCCCAATCACCAGGAGACAGTGAGTTCTAGTACCACCCTAGGCATGAAAGCCCACTGGGTGACTTTGGACCAATCACCAGGAGACAGTGAGTTCTAGTCCCACCCTAGGCATGAAAGCCAGCTGGGTGACTTTTGCCCAATCACCAGGAGACAGTGAGTTCTAGTACCACCCTAGGCATGAAAGCCCACTGGGTGACTTTGGACCAATCACCAGGAGACAGTGAGTTCTAGTCCCACCCTAAGCATGAAAGCCAGCTGGGTGACTTTGAAGCAATCACTGGGAGACAGGGAGTTCTAGTCCCACCTTAGGCATGAAAACTGGCTGGGTGACTTTGGGCCAATCCCCAGGAGACTGGGAGTTCTAGTCCCACGTTATCCGTGAGAGCCGACTGGATGACTTTTTGGCCAGCCCTTCTCTCTCAGCCCAGCCTACCTCGCAGGATTGTTGTGAGGAAAATCGGAGGAGGAAACCTTGAGTTGTTTGTAAACATAACGGTGGAATATAAATAAATCAATAAAGATAAAATAAATATTGTGGATAAATTCCCCTTCACTCCTTTCTGTCCGCCTGCAGGTTTGGGCTGGGCGTTAGCCTTCGCCCCCACGATGGGCACCCTCTCGCGCTACTTCTCCGCCCGACGGTCACTGGCCATGGGTCTGGCCTTGACGGGGAACGGCCTGACCTCTTTCGCCCTCTCTCCCCTCCTGCGCCTGGTGGCCGACCACCTCGCCTGGCGAGGCACCTTGCTGGCTACCTCTGCCCTGACCCTCCACCTGGTGCTCGGCGGGGCACTCCTTCGGCCCCTGGCCTTGCGGGGAGACCCTCCCAAGTTGACCTCCATCTTTGATGTGGGTCTCTTCGCCCAGAGAGGCTTTGGGGCGTTCGCCCTGGGCACTGCCCTACTGGCCGCTGGGTACTTCACCCCGTACGTTCACCTGGACGCCTACGGTCGGGCGCTGGGCATAGAACCGTACAGCGCAGCCTTCGTGGTCTCTCTAGCCGCCTTAGCCGACGGCCTGGCACGGCTGCTGAC
This sequence comes from Natrix helvetica, assembly GCF_964273705.1. Lineage (NCBI taxonomy): Eukaryota > Metazoa > Chordata > Lepidosauria > Squamata > Natricidae > Natrix > Natrix helvetica. The sequence continues at coordinate 85,085,027 of NC_138555.1, read as the reverse complement.
CGGCTGCGGGGCCGACCGGCGTCTCCTGCCCCCCGTCTACCTGCTGGTGGCCTTCAATTCCTTGGTGGGGGTCGCCCTCCTCTTCTTCCCCGTCTCCACCTCCTATGCCAGCCTGCTCTTCCTGGCGGTGCTCTACGGCGCCAGCGCGGGCAGCTTCGCCACGGTGGCCTTTGGGGTCTTGCCTGAGCTGGTGGGCGTCAGCCGCGTTGTGAATGCTACAGGCCTCTGCATGATGTCGATGAGCATCGGGGGTTTGCTAGGACCCCCCCTCTCAGGTAAGGAGGAAAGGGGGTACCAAGGGTTGGGGGGGCTGTGCGAGATGGGTTCTGTGATACTTAATATTTCGCGAACCTGGCCCCTTTAAGACAGGTGGACTTCAACTCCCAGAATGCCCCACCCAGCACATCAAATTTCCCACTTAATCCTCGCACCATCAAACACCCTGATTTATTAATTTAGCTTAAATGTTTTCACTTTGCTGAAATCAAGGTATATTACATTTACTGCGTTCCCACCATCTACTAAGAAAGGTTTCCAATTTTTTAAAAAAATGTGTGTTTTTTTTCTCTTGCATTATCCATGCTGAATTCTGATATAAACCATTCCTGGGTGGGGAATTCTGGGAGAAGTTGAAGTCCACCCATCTTCAAGCAGGGTGACTGGGGAATTCTGGGAGTTGAAGTTTGTTCATATTCAAGCAGGTTGACTGGGGAATTCTGGGAGTTGAAGTCCACCCATCTTAAAGGATGCAGGCTGGGGAATTCTGGGAGTTGGAGTCCATGCCAGCTTAAAGCGTGTTGATTAGGGAATTCTGGGAGTTGAAGTCCACCCATTTAAAGCATGTTGACTGTGGAATTCTGGGAGTTGACATCCGCCATGTTACCTTTGGCGCGAATCGCTATTTGGAGCCGATCTGAAGCCGCAAACTGACTGGGGAATTCTGGGAGTTGAAGTCCATGCCAGCTTAAAGCAGGCTGACTGGGGAATTCTGGGAGTTGAAGTCCACCCATCTTAAAGGATGCAGGCTGGGGAATTCTGGGAGTTGGAGTCCATGCCAGCTTAAAGCGTGTTGATTAGGGAATTCTGGGAGTTGAAGTCCACCCATTTAAAGCATGTTGACTGTGGAATTCTGGGAGTTGACATCCGCCATGTTACCTTTGGCGCGAATCGCTATTTGGAGCCGATCTGAAGCCGCAAACTGACTGGGGAATTCTGGGAGTTGAAGTCCATGCCAGCTTAAAGCAGGCTGACTGGGGAATTCTGGGAGTTGAAGTCCGCCCATCTTCAAGCTTGCTGACTAGGGAATTCTGGGAGTTGAAGTCCGCCCATCTTCAAGCAGGATGACTGGGGAATTCTGGGAGTTGAAGTCCCCTGTCCTGAACTGACCAAGTTCGAGAAACACGACTAAATCCCAGGTCCTTTCTAGCTCAGCCTGGGAATCTTGCAAACAGTGAACCCAAGCCTCTATTTTCAGCCAGATCGAGGGTGTATCTGACAAACCATGATTAAGCCAGCAATGATGGTTTGTGCCTCTTTGCCTCTCCTTTTCTTTCCAGGCTTCCTGCGGGACCAAACCGGAGACTTCACTGCCTCGTTCCTCGTCGGGGGAGCCTTTGTCCTCTGTGCCAGTCTTGTTTTCCTGGCCCTTCCCTCACCTTCGTCCGGCTGCCGCAGCGCCCAGCGAAACGAGATGCCCGGCGCTGTGGGGCATCCGAAATGCGCCTGCCCCATGCCGGCCAGGAGGCGTTTGGAAATATGAAAGACACCTAATGTTCCTCCATCCGGGGCCTTCCAGCAATGCCCATCATCCAACCAGGATGATGGGAGTGGGAATCTTAACTTACTAAAGAGACGCCCAGCTTCCTTAAGACGCTCTCTTATTGTCCCTTTCTCTAATCAGGCAGCCTCCCATGAGTTTCCCATTTAACCTGACTCCACATTGGGGTGCGACAGGGAGAAACCCCCTCCAATTGAGGGGCGGGGGCATCCAATGCATGGAACCCATCGTCCACTGCCTTGAAGACCTTCTCTGGTGCCTCCTCTAGTGTCCAACGTTTGAAGGGGACCCGTGTGGCTGTTGCTACGTCCGCAAATATTTAATTTTGGCCACAGGGAGCTCTAAGTTTGGGGGATGACTCAGAAACTGTTGACTGTCACTGTTGGATCACATCGGTGCGTAGTCCTCGAACTTATGACCGTCACGGAGCCTGCCCATCACAGCCGTAAGTCGCGACGGTGGTAAATCAGGTCACCCACTGATGAGTGAGGTAGTTCTCGACTTACGACCACAACGGGCTCCAGAATTTACACGGCTAAGCAAGATGATCGTTAAGCGAGTCACACCCAGGTTTAATGGCTTTTTTTGGCATGGGTTGTTAAGCCAATCGCTGTGGTCGTTAAGCAAATCACACCGTTGTTAAGCGAATGTTTCCTCAGCGGAGGCCAACTGGGAAGGTCGAGAGTGGTCATAAGTCAAGGACTATCCATATTACGACTCTTTTTTAATCAAATAGGGCCGTCGTTAAGTGAAACAACAGGACACTGCAAACGTCTATAAATGTCTCTTAGCTGCAGAGTCCCCAAAATGCAGCCATGTGACTGTGGTGGGCGGGGCATCCACTAGAACTTCAGAACCGGATCTTAAGTAAACACCCCCCCCCGAGGGAGGTTGTAATTTCAAACAGTCAGTAAGCAATGCATCATAAGTCGAGGACCCCCTGTACTTTCAATACTCAGTCATCTTTGCAGGATGTCATCCTTACGAGAGGCACCAGGGGGCGCTGTTGAGCTACACAGGTAGTCCTCGACTTACAACTGTTCGGTTAGCGACCGTTCAAAGTTACATACCTCACTGAAAAAAGTGACTTACGACCGTTTTTCACACTTACGACCGTTGCAGCATTCCCACGGTCAGGCGATGGAAATTCGGCACGCTTGCCAACTGACTCATATTTACGATAGTCGCAGCGTCCCAGGGTCCTGCGATCCCCTTTTGTGACCTTCTGACAAGTCAATGGGGAAGCCAGATTCACTTCACCGATTCGCTTAGTGACCGTTCAAGCTCCCAACCGTCTTGAAAGAACTGACTCGTATTTATGACGGTCGCAGGGTCCGGGGCTCGGCTGACCCCATTTGGCGACCTTTCGTCGAGCAAAGCCAAAGGGGGAAGGGAGGGAAGCCGGATTCACTTAAGGATCGTGTGACTCTTCACTTAACAACCATCGTAAAAGGTCGTAAAATGGGTCAAAACTCACGTCACAACGGTCTTAGCAACCGAAATCTGGGACTGAATCGTGATCGTAATCCGAGGACGACCTGAATTTAGGGGTTCTCAAATTCCTCTCCTGGCGTTTTGCTTCTCTAACCTGGCGTAAAATGCTAATATTTGGGGGGTATTTTTGTAAAATGAACGTCTGGCATTCTCCATGTTTGACCCCACCGACCCTCAAAAGGCCGAACATGCTGTGGTGTGCAGCTTTGCACAGTTTTTACACAGTTTTGCACACTTGTGGGCCAAAGACCCTTTTGCTCCAACACTGGAAGTTTTGAAAGATAACCAAAAGATAACCAGATAACCATTTGTCTGAAGTGGTAAAGGGGTTTTCTACCCAAGTAGGGGGTTGGACTAGAAGACCTCCAAGGTCCCTTCCGACTCTGTGATTCTGTTAATCACCGTTTAAAATCACTCCACTCATCCATATTTTTTTAATTTTTGAGTCCCTGATTCTTCTGAAGTTGCCGACTGTTTCTCCGTCTTCAAACTTCTTGATCAACCTCAGGAAAACTCTAAAACTGTCGCGGCTGATTTTATCCTGAAATTATTCTTTAGAAAATAAAATAAATTAAAATATAACTAGAAAGCAAGCTTTGGCTTAGATGTGATTTTTTTTTTTGGCCCCCGAAAAAAAGAACGGGTGAATTTCAAAGCTTTTTTCCCTCCCAGTTAACCGTGACCCAACCCCCCCCCCCCCCAAGTTGGTCATTTATTTACTTGCTAAATCAGTCTCCGGCCAGAAATTCCAGAGTGGAAACCAGTGGAGAGTTTAGAAAAAAATAAATCTGTGTAAATAAATAAATATGTCGAGGAGCAAAAGGGGGAATGGATAATTCACAAATTCCCCCCCCCCAAAAAAAACAATTCTTAGCTTGAATAGAAAACTGATGAATAAAATTCACAAATTGAAGGAATGGACGTTTCGTGACCTAGTTAGGGAATATCATCAGTGCTATAAGGGGGAGGAGGAGGAGGAGGAGGAGGAGGAGGAGGAGGAGGAGGAGGAGGAGGAGGAGGAGGAGGAGGAGGAGGAGGAGGAATTGTGGGGTCCTTGGTGCTCTCTAAACTTGGTTGTTTTCTTCCAGACATTTCATGACCCAACTAGGGAACATCATCAGTGCAAGAAAGAAATGGGTTTTGCGAGGAGGAGGAGGAAGAGGAAGGGGAAGGGAAAGAGGAGGAATGTGAGGTCCTTGATGCTCTCTGAGCTTGCAGACGTCTCATGACCCATCTAGGTAACGTTGTCAGTGCTAAAAGGGAGCGGAGAGAGGAGGAAGAAGAACAGAGTGAAGAAGAGGAAGATAAGGAGGAAAAGAGGAGAGGAGGAGGAAGGGTGGGCTCCTTAGCGCTCTCTGAGCTGGCTGGTTTTCTTGCAGACATTTCATGACCCAAGTATGTAATGTCTTCAGTGCTAGAAAGGAATGGGGTTTGCAAAGAGAAGAAGGAGGAGAAGGAAGAAGAGGAGGAGGAGGAAGAAGGGGAAGAGTCCTGTGGGGTCCTTGATACTCTCTGAGCTGAGTTTTCTTGCAGACGTTTCACGACCCAACTAGGGAACATCATCAGTGCTGCTTCTCCTGACCAGCAGGACGTACGAAGACTTGTGGCGAAGGCTTCACTCCCGTGTGGTCATCGGGGTGAACTAGCCAGTTTCTATCCGGGAAAGGTCTCTGCCTTCTTGGGGCGTCCCTCTGGATCCCAGGCTCTTTGGACCTCGGGGCTCGGCCGGACCAGGACGATGGGCTTTGGGTGCCCTTGAACAGGAGAAGTAGTCGGGCAGGGTGAGAAGAACCAGGCTGCCAGTCAAGAGGACCACTCCGGCGCAGATGAAGGACGCGGTGAAGGTCCCTGTGATGTCCCTCAGCCAACCTGGAATGCAAAATATCGGGGTACGCTCTCAGGGTGTTGCGTAGCCGGCCTTTTCCCAGGGACCCCCCCCCCTTCAAATCCAACCACTGATCAAAGACGGTCTCTCTACAACCCAGGTTACTCTATGGTTGAATTTGTCTTGGCTTCCATTAGGACAGGCAGTCCTCGACTTGCGACCACAATGAAAGCCAACCTTGTTGCAACGAAGCGAGACGTCGGTTAAGTGAATGTCGTCCCCTTTTTGCCACTTTTCTTGGCCCAGTTGCTAAGCGAATCCCCGCCGTTGTGAAGCGAGTCACACGGTTGTTAAGCGAACCGGGCTTCCCTGTGGAGCTGGCTTGTCAGACGGTCACGAAATGTGAAGCCCCCCCACACCCCCACACACCCGGGACACCACAAAACTTGTCATAAATAGGAGTCCGTTGCCAAGTGTCTACATTTTGATGTTGCAACGGTTGTAGATGCGAGGACAAGTCGTAAGTCCCTTCTTTCAGGACTGTCGCCACCTTGAATGGTCACTGAGTGAGCCGTTGTAAGTTGTATCGTGACTTTTGTGTGTGTGTGTGCGCATGCCCAGTCTCTGTGTATGTGTGAGTGATGTCAAGTAGGCCACGCCCATTCAGTTACATGCCCCCCACCTAGCCACGTCCACCGAACCAGTGGTAAAATAATTTGAAGCCCACCACGGGTACCCCCCCCAATTTCTTTTTACCTGAAATAGGTGTGCCCACCAGGGCCCCCGTACTCTCCAGCATGTGCATGTACCCGATGCCCGCCATCATGTAGCGAACACCCACGATCTCCACCAGGCTGGTGAACTGCAGTGGGACCAGGGCGCCAGCGAAGAAGCCGTAGCAGAGGCCGAGGGGCATCAGGGTCGCCAAACTGTGTCCGAGGGGCACCAGGGCCAGGCAGATGCCCGTCAAGGCTATCCAGAGTGTCAGGTCGTGGACCGAACGTGAGAAGACCCGGGCATCCGCCAACCACCCGGCAAAGACGCGACCCACCATGTCTGACACGGCGGCGACCGACATGATGGAAGCGGCGTCGTATTCTCCACAGCCCACATCCCGCGCGTAAGCCACCAGGTGTGCGTAGGGCACAAAGTAGCCCATGTCCACCAGGATGAAAACCAAGACGTAGCGCAGGAAGGGTCCGTGATGGAGCAGCTCCAGGGCGAAGAAGGAGGAGGTGAGGGTCCTTTGCTCCTGATGGACGTCCCCATCCTTGTCGCCGTTGGGTTGAGCGTCCTCTACAGCCAACGGGCGCAGCACCGCGCCGGACGCCACCAGGTTCAGAGACATCGCTGCCACGATCTGAAGTGCCCCCCGCCATCCGTAGGAGTCCAGAAGATACTGGAAGAATGGGCAGAAGGCCAGCGAGGAGACGCCAGCCCCCGAGACAGCCAGGCCCATGGCCAGTGTCCGCCGCTTCTCGAAGTAGTGGGACACGGCGGCCACCGAAGGTGTGAAGACCAGGGCCCAACCTAGACCTACCTCCAGTGGGAGAGAAGGAAGAGGTGGGAGAGGAAAGACTACAATCAGACTCAGGGGGTGCCCCAGTTTGGTCACACCCACCCCACCCCTCCTGGGGACTTCCAGGGGGCTCTGGATCCCAGTCACCAGGCACCATGAGGTTGCAATCGAGAACAGGGGTGTCAAACTCAAGACCCAGGGGCCGCATCCAGCCCACAGGGTGCTTAAATGTGCCGGGAAATTTCGAAGGGCCAGCCCATGTTGCCTCTGCCTGTGAAAACGAGCTCCGTATGCCCCCCCCCGAGTCCCCCATGCCAGAGGTGGGTTCCTACCGGTTTGATTCTGTTCGGCAACGACACATGCCCAAACCAATTCTATCCACAGCTCCGCCATCTTGATTTTCATTGCAAAAAAATGTAATGCCCCCCTTTTCTAACATTGTGCGTATGCACAGACCTCTTTAGGTGCAAAGGGGAATATGCGCGGAGCCCACATCTGCCGTGCACGGAACATTTTTTGTGCACCGAACCGGCAGTAATGCCGGGAGCAAACCCATCCCTGCCCCGTGCGTCCCATTTTTGGCTTCCCTGACATTCAGCAACACTCGCGAGGCCTCCTTGCAGCTTGTTTTTGACCGGTGGAGTGCTTCAGGAGGCTGGGGAGGGTGGAAACGGGCTACACGGGGACCCCGTTTTGGCCGTTAAAGTGATTTCGGAGGCGGTTCCGGCTGAAAATGAGGCAGAGGGAGCTGCATGAGGGCTCCCCCCAGCGCCCCGTTTTGGCCGGCAGGGTGTTGCAGGAGGTATCCACCTGTCTCCCTCCCCTGCTCCCCACACCCAACCCCGCGGTCCTCGGAGAACTACAAGGGTAATCCAGTCCTCAAAGAAATCTAGTTTGACACCCCGATCTAGAAGTTCTCGAGGGATTAACTATGTGGTCTTCTACTCCAGGAGAACATCGGCCTACACGAAGCTGACCGAGGCATTCTGGAAACCAGGGATGGGCTCCTGCCGCCATTACTACCGGTTCGGCGGCTGAAAATTTTTGCATGCGCACACTCGCTTTACTCGCACGTGCACTTAAAACAGTCTGCGCATGTGTACAACATTACAAAAAAAGGGGGGGATACATTTTTTCCATGAAGATTGTTCTGTGCAGAACAGAAAATCAAGATGGCGCCACCGAGGATAGAACCGGTACGGTTATGTGTCCGGCCGAGTTACCACCTATTCGTCTGAACCATACCGTACCGGTAGGAACCCACCTCTGCTGCGGTCCAACTTTATTGGAGAGGGTGGTTTCCACGCAGGTCGTCCTCGACGTACGACCACATTTGACCCCCAAAATCATTATTGCTGGTTGCGAAGTGAGTTTTAGTCCCATTTTACGACATTTTGCACACGGTTATTCGGTGAATCCCTGCAGTTGTTAACTTAGCGACATGGCTGGGCTGCCCCGTTGATTTGGCTTGTCAGAACATCGCAAAAGGTGACACACACACACACACACACACCACACTAGGACACCGCGACCGTCATAAATACGAGGAAGTCACCAGATAGATTTGGATCACGGGACCGTGGTGTTCTGCAATGGTCTTAAGTGTGAAAACGAAAACACGCCTACCTGTGAGTAGACCGATGGTGAGGTGAAGGTGGACCAGGCTGGTGGAGAAGGACGCCAGGAACAGCCCCACGCTGGACACAAAGCCACCAGCCATCACAACCGGGCGCGCACC
>NC_138555.1:85064174-85071674 GCF_964273705.1 Natrix helvetica | reverse complement strand
ACTTATGACGGTCGCGCTGAGTCCCTTTTGCGACCTCCAGACAAGCCACGGAGAAAGCCTGATCCATTTAACGACTGTTATTACCAATTCAACAACCGCGGCGCTTGGCTTAAGAACTGCGGCAGGAAAGGACGGAAGATGGAGCCAATGGCTTGTCAGTAGGTCGGCAAAGGGGATCACATGATCCCCCGAGGACACTGCGGCCATCCTAAACAGGAGTGATCATGGGGTGGCTGCAGCGGTCGTAAGTGCGAAAAGCGATCGTAAATCACTTTTTTCAGCGCCGTTGTCATTTCGGTCACTAAATGACGTTTGATCGCGTGAATGTGGGGACGGTGCAAGTGTGAAAGACGTCCCAAGTCGGGTTTTTTTTCTCTGTGCCGTAGTAACTTCGGTCACTAAACGAACGATGTCGTAAGGCGAAGACTCCCTGCATTAGAGATCCAAGGTTGGAAAGCGATCGCTGTGTGATCTGAGACATATGAACAAAACCGACTCCGTTGCTCGGTTGCTCGTTTTTTCCCCCTGTGAATTTTCTGTTTTGCAGTCCAGAGACAGCGAGGGTCTCGATTTGGGGAGGGGGCTGGAATTGTATGAATGATGGGTGCAGCAGCTTGCTGGCACAGTCCTTCTTCACTTTCCCTCCAGGGAAGTTCTGATCCGAAGATCCCCGGCATCCGTCTGTCAGCCGGGATTTATGTGAAGCTCTTCGGAGCCCACGGATTTTCTGACCGGGCCTCCTTCCTCTTTCATAGGTCTCCCGTCTTCCCCCCTTTGAGGGTTCTTTAACAAACGGGTCACGATCAGGAACTCCAACCTGTCCCATCCTGCCGTCCCACCACCGGTGACCCACCAAGGCAGATGGGCGAGAAGAGAGCCTCTGGGAACGGGCAGAGTGCAATGCTCTCAAGGCTGTCCTCCCATCGTCAGGGTTGACAAAACCGCTTTCCCAAAGAGTCACCAGCACCGTAACATCCTGACAGTGAGAACAATTCATCAGTGGAACTCCTTGCCTCCAGAAGTTGTGAATGCCCCAACACTGGAAGTCTTTAAGAAGATGTTGGATAGCCATTTGTCTGGAACGGTATAGGGTTTCCTGCCTAGGCAGGGGGTTGGACTAGAAGACCTCCAAGGTCCCTTCCAAGTCTGCTATTGTATTGTACTTGAGGCCAGCGAATGATGGAAAACTGAAAACTACAGGCATGCTGAGAGTCCTCGACTTACGATCATTTCCTAAGCAAGACAGTTGCGAAGGGAGCCCACGTTACTTACCAACTCCCCTTCTAAGCGAGTAAGCGTACTTCTTAAGTTACTAAGACAGTCGTTAAATCCGGCTTCCCCCCCCAGTGACTTGGCTCGTCAGAAGGTCGCAAAAGGGGGTCACGGGACCCTGGGACGCTGTGACCGTCATAAATATGAGCTGGTTGCCAAGCGCCGGAACTGACCGCAGGAGACTACAAAAATCGTAAGAGTGAAAACGGGTCACTTTGAACAGGGAGTCCTCAACTTATAACAGTTCACTTCGTGGCCGTTCAAAGATATAGCGGCACTGAAATAAGGGACTTACAACCGTTACTCACACTTATGACATTACATCGCATGGTCAAAATTCAGACGCTTGACAACTGACTCACACAGCGTCCCAGGGTCAGGTGTTCCTCTTTTACTGACAAGCAAAGTCCACGGGGGGGGGGGGAACGGATTCACTTAACAACCGGGTTATCCATTTAACAACTCCAGCGATTCAAATGGGCCAAGGAAAGTCATAACATGAGGCAAAACTCACTTAAGAAGGTAAGCTTGGAGGAGGGAGTCCATTGTGGTCATAAAGGCAAGGACTACCTGTTGTCGGTTGTTTCTGGACCAATAGAACATCTCTTGACTCACAACCAGTTGTAAAATAACCACTCCGCAAACGGATGTCACACTGATTTTGCTTCTCGTTTTATTCCAATAGGATTTTTTTTTTACAAAAAGGTTAAATTAACGGAAATACTTGCAAACATTTTTTTTCAGAGGTGATGAGGCGTATCTTAAAGTCGCATAGACTTTACACTGCGTGTAAAGACTAAAGCAGCGTTTCCCAACCTCGCCCATTTTAAGACAGGTGGACTTCAACTCCCAGAATTCCTCAGGGCTGGCTGGGGGATTCTGGGAGTTGAAGTCCAAATGTCTTAAACGCGAACGAGATCGAAAAACGCCAGACTAAAACTGACTAAAACAATATCACACATCTTGCCTCCCCTGCCCCTCTCCCCCAGCCGTCATAGTGTAGGGGTATTGACTGGGGATTATGGGATAGGCAATGAAATACACCCTGGTTGCCCCCTGCTGGGCAATGGTACTTGGCACGTTTGGAGATCCCTGGTTTAAGGCACTGGCAGGTAAATCTGTAGTTAACACGTGGCTTTATGCCACTGCGCCGAATAACTCATTTTTGCACACGCATTTACACACTCGAATGCACAAACGTGTTCTGGTACACAGAGTCGTCCATCTCTTCTCTGGAGTCGCGTCCCACTTTGGACTCCTGCGGCTGTTCAGCTCTTCACAGGGGTCTGCTCGGCCGCCGGCCCCCCTGGGCACTTTTCGGGAGAGAGGTCTGCGGGAGCCACCGAGGTCAAGCGGCTGTCATCGCCAGCTTCCATGCCAAGCCGGGCATCGTGCCAATCAGGCTGGGTCAGGCAGGTGGAGAAACTGGGCACCGTCATCAGGACGAGGCTCCCGGCCAAGAGGAAGGAGCCGGCAGCGAGGAAGGAGGCCGCGTAGTTGCCAGTGAGGTCGCGCAGCCAGCCTGCAAGAAAACAGCCAAATGTGAAGCCGTGCCAGAAGGAATCTCGGGGTGAACGGCGGCAGCTACTTCAATGACCCGTAGCCGTGTGGACCAATCAACCTGTACATCACCATCTCTGGAATACAGCCAGGGGGGGATCAAAATCAATGGTTTTTTTTAAAAATGATTTTTTTAAAAAAAAAGATCAGATTTTTAAAACTTTAAATCACACGTGATTTAATTTAAATTGGATTTTTTTTTAAAAAAAAATCAATTTTATTTTAATAAAATGCCTGGGGAGTAAACATCTCTCTCGAGGCAAGTTTTCTATTTGAGATACCTTCCTAATTGAGTTGAAATGGAGCTTAGCATGTAGCATGGGGAGGCTGTATATTCTGCAACAGTGACGTACGGTGAGGTTTATGGCTGGCGAGGCACTGACCCAGTGGTGGGTTTCAAATTTCTTTAGACTTGTGGACTTCAACTCCCAGAATTCCACAGCCAGGCATGCTCAGTTCTGATTTAAAGCGACAGCATTTGTTTTTCTCCTTTGCGAAAGAAGATTCCTTCTTTCTTTTTCTTTTCCCTTCCCCTCCTTCCTCCCTCTCTCCCTCCCTCCCCGTCTCTCAAACACACACACATACACACAAACGAGCGCCCTCTACTATGAGGCAGGAGAACTGCGTGCCTCACCTACGTCAGGAATTTTTAGGCTTTTAACCCTCGCTTAACTCTGCTCGGGTGATCATAAAACGCCTAAAGTCAGACTAGTTGAGGCGTGCAGTTCTCCTGCCTCATAGTAGAGGGCGCTTTTTTAGAGGCTTTTTTAAACATCCACGGTGAGGCAGCAACTAGCTCAGCCTGACCTCGGTTCTCGCCTTTTTCCTTTTACATTTTCCTTTTCTTTTCACGATGACAGTGGTGAGGCTGTGCCTCCCCTGACTGCACGTCACTGTTCTGCAATATTGGGATTGTGCGAGGAGTCAGAGGAGGGGGAGACGCCGCTGGGACAGAGGCGGCAGCGGCTCTTTAAAAATTAGGATTTCGATGGAGTTGATTTAAATCAAGCCTTTTCACTAGTGATTTCACGGTCGGAAAACATATGAGCCAGGATCCTGCCGACATCTCAACAGGATAAAAATCTGGTATCTCCTTTGACCTGGACCTCTGCAATGCCAGGGGAAACCAGAAGAACGAGTTCTGATGTTCGCTCATGATTACGTTGTGGCCTGTCGGCCCCTCCAGCAGCCGAATCAGAGGAGGAAGAGGAGGCGTGGAAGTCAAGTATCAAGGTAACCTGAGAGCTCTGAAGGGGAAGAGGGAATGGAGCTGGCAGAGAGAGTGAGAGAGAGAGGGAGGGAGGGAGGGAGGGAGGGGGCAGAGCCTGGGCTGTCCGTCAGCCCTCAGATGGACAGTCAACACCTCCAGGTCTGGAGGTGGCTGATGAGGAAGATGAGGAACAGCTGGGTCCAGTGCCTGAAACGCAGATCCGCAGAAAGCAGAGGAGAGGAGAACAGTGGAAATCTATGGGCCAGTCCTCGGGACGGAAGAGTCACCTCTGCTAGCGAAGTCCCACCCTAGCTCTGGGAATAAACGGCAGGGGGCGGAGATGAATACATGTGACAGACAACTCTTCATCTCCCTGCCGGACGGACTTCTTAACCTGAGTTGAGACTTTTTGCCGGGGTCACCAGTCGCTCCTAATAAAGGAATCTTTGAATTCACTTCAGAAGGTTGGTCGTGTTTGCAGAACTGGGTCAGAACAGATTGTGTAACTTACCCGACAGGGGAGACCCCAAGAGCCCCCCAACGCTTTCGATCATCTGCAGCAGCCCCATGGCGCTGAAGATGTTCTCGATGCCCACAATCTCCGGAATGATGGAGAAGACGATGGGCGTCAGGGCTCCCGAGAAGAATCCGTAGCCGAGGCTGATGGCCACGAGGAGCGGGTAGGTGTGGCCCCAGGCGATCAGCAACAAGGAGAGGCCCGTCAAGAAAGTCCAGGCCACCAGCAGGTGGATCAACCGCGAGGACCTGCAGCTACCCAGCCAGCCGGAGAAGAGGCGACCGCAGAGATCCGCAACGGCGGTGAGGGACATTAGAAAGGCAGCCTGGTATTCGTCAAAGCCCAGTTCTCGTGCCCGGGCCACCAAGTGGATGTAAGGGATGAAATAGCCCGTGTTGACCAGGGTGATGGCGACCACATACCGCATGAACGGGCAGTGGGAAAGCAGCTGCAAGCCGAAGAGGTTGGAGACCCTCTTCCAGCTCGGTCCTGTCAACTTTCCACCGGACACGTCGTCCTTCAGGGTCAGGGGTCGGATCAGAGCGCCGCAGACCACGAGGTTGAAGGACATGCCGGCTACGATCATCAGGGCGCCCCGCCAAGCGTAGGTGTCCACCAGGAATTGGAAGAGAGGCGAGAAAGCGAAGGAGGAGATTCCCACGCCGGTGAGGGCCAAACTGGTAGCCAGGGTCCGGCGCCTCTTGAAGTAGCGAGCCACGGAGGCCACGGAGGGCGTGAAGACCAAGGCCCAGCCAAAGCCTGCAACGAAATCAGAGGGTGACTGCAATTTCCCTGGTTGGCTAAAACTTTGCTGAAGGTCTTCTACACTACAGCATAGTTTGTCAATTGAAGGGGGTGGACTTCAACTCCCAGAATTCCCCAGGCAGCATGCTTTTAGACGGGTGGACTTCAACTCCCAGAATTCTCCAGATCGCCATGCCTGTGTTTGTTTTTTTACTCCTATTTCCTAAAGCGAAGAGATCGCAGAGGAAGGGATTATAAGAGAGTAAGCAGGCCACAATAGGTGTACCTATTGAAAGGAATGCCTTGGTGTCAGGGAATTCTGGGGGTTGAAATCCACCAGTGGTGGGTTGCTCTTATTATCGCTACCGGTATGCTGCTTGTGGTCCGTTCGTGCACGCACCGGACATGCGCTGCGCTTGCATGCGCACTCCACCATCCCTGCGACACCCAGCTGCTCGTCGGAGGTTGCGCAGGCGCAATTGGCCCGTTGCTTCAAAAACAGGTATGGAACGCGATCGGTCCGGTGGGCTAAACGAGCTACCGTACTGGTACGATGGCCGCTGCTCCTGACTCCTACCGGTACGGCCGTACCGGGCCGTACCGCCCGGAACCCACCACTGAAATCCACCCATCTTAAAGCTGCCAAGGTTGAAAAAAAATAGTGACCTGGACTGAAAGAGCCTCACTTAAGAGACGCTGCCTCTGCAAAAGGATTCGTGATTTTTGTCCACAAAGAGGTAGTATTCAGACGGTTCGGATCGGTTCGCTCGAACCGGTTGTGGAAATCACGGATGGGCCTCTCTAACCGCCCCGGATCTACGCCATCCTATTTAAGCATGTGTTCAAGCCATGTGCAAGCCACACGGGCGATCGAAGCGCATGCGTGGAGGGCCGAGCGCATGCATGGACGGGGGCGCACGGTCCCATTTGCGAACCGGTAGGGAAAGTAAGCGGATACTATCCCTGGACAGTGATATTTCTAACAACGTACCTGAAAGGAGGCCAATGCTGAGGTATAAATGCACCAACCGGGTAGCAAACGATGCCAAGAAGAGACCCAGGCCGGAGAGAAACCCACCAACCATAATCACGGGCCGAGCGCCATAATGGGAACTCAGGGCAGTTCCCACAGGACCTGCAAAGAACGATAAACCCGGTTATATTATCTGCTCCCCGATCCATTTCCCCTTTGAGGAGGCAGCCGCAGCTCATCCTCAACATACAAACGTTGGTTTAGTGACCGTTGTTAATTTACAACGGCACTGAAAAAGTGATTTAGTGACCATTTTTCACACTTACGTGGTCCCCGGATCAAAATTCAGACGCTCGGCATCTGACTCGTACTTATGACGGCCGGAGTGTCCCTGGGCTCAGGTGATGGCGACCTTCTGGCAAGCCAAATCAATGGGGGGAACTCTGGATTTGCTTAACGACTGCATGATTCACTAAACAACTTTCACTCAGCAACCAGCTTGCACAGCCGTGGAAATTCTTGTCTCAATTGTAGTCATAAGTGGAGGACTATCCGCACGCCAAAGCTGCCCTTCGTTCTTACACTGATACGGATTCTCAGGTCATTGCACATCCCTGTAGTTTCTAAAGTTTAGCAGCTTGCGTGGACTTCAACTCCCAGAATTCCGCAGCCTAAGACTGGGAAGCACACAGAATTCTGGGAGTTGAAGTCCAACAACCGTAAACCTACTGAGAAACGCTGTCCTGGAAGCCTGGGGTCTCCAACCCTGGCAACTTTTAAGACTTGTGGACTTCAACTCCCAGAATTCCTCAGCCAGCAATGTTCAGGCTTGTAGCCTTCAACTCCCAGAATTCCTTAGTCTGACACTGGGAAGCCCACAGAATTCTGGGAGTTGAAGTCCACCCACCTTAAACCTGGCTGAGATGCGCTGTCCTGGAGGCCTCCAACCCTGGCAACTTTAAGACTTGTGGACTTCAACTCCCAGAATTCCCAATGTTCAGACGTGTGGACTTCAATTCCCAGAATTCCTTTAGTCTCAGATGGAGAAACGCACAGAATTCTGGGAGTTGAAGTCCACCAGTCTTAAAGTGGCAAGCAGTGGAATGGAGAACAGGCGAACAGCTGTTCCTTGGGGTGGAATAAATGCCAGCTGCGTCCTGCCCACCCCCCAACACCACCACCCCGGTAACCCCCCTTCCCCGCCCTCCCATAACTCACTAGCAA
>NC_138555.1:84954174-85059174 GCF_964273705.1 Natrix helvetica | reverse complement strand
CGGACAGAACAATGTAAGACAATTTAATATTAAACAATTTAATATTAATAATGTAACATTTCCTATACTTTCCCAGTGGATCGAACACCTGCGTTTTAGTACCGAATCCAGCAAATGGGGTCTTTGCTTTACTAAAATTTCCAATCGTCTTTTCTATACACTTCAGGGATGGTTGGTTCCCCCTTCCCAGAATGGAACGCAGATAATTGCAATATATTTTATTTAAAGCCAACCCAGAGGAATAAAATTAGTTTGATAATGCCCCAACACTGGAAGTCTTTAAGAAGATGTTGGATAGCTATTTGTCTGAAACGGTATAGGGTTTCCTGCCTAGGCAGGGGGTTGGACTAGAAGACCTCCAGGGTCCCTTCCAACTCTGCTATTGTATATTGTATGTGAAAAAATTAAATAAAGTTGCTCATGTTGAGACACATGGCTCTCTATTTATTTCCAATATTTGATTTCATTTGTCGGTTTTCTCTTCAAGCTAAGCACTGCTAGAGGGGGGGGAATGGGAGGGGGGATTCGTGTTGGCCTTTGCTCCAGAACCCATTTATTTATTTACTGTGGATTTTAAAACACCACATTCCACCCCAACGTGGAATGTCTGGCAGGAGACAGACCTAACCAGTAAATAAATCACCAGCTTGGTATTTTTTGTCCCAACTAATTGGGGAGGGGCGGTGGGGGGAAAAGCAGGGTGGCTGGAGAATTCTGGAAGTTGAAATCCTTGCAACTTAAAAGCTTAAAAGTCTGTGTTGCAAACAGCCCCCCCCCCCAGAATTAGACTGTAATTTTCTGCAATCTGGGGTGGGGTGGGGGGGCCTCCAGCTTGCAAACTATATTTTGCTCTGAGAAATGTGCAAAAGAGCAGTTGGGACCACCAGAGGGCATACATACATACGCACCTATTTCTTTTTCTGCTCCGTTTCTCGTTTTGTTTTATTATTATTTTTATCGATGGCTTTATTTTGTTTCTTGTTTTATTTGATTTTCATTTCATTTTATTCTGTTTCATACTTTTACTTTAGGGTTTTTGGTTTTTAGTTATGCGATGTCGGGTGATGTGATTTTATTTATTTATTTATTTAATCCATGTCCTCTTTCTGGAGACAACCCTTCAAGGACAGGAAGAAAATGTATAGAATAGAAAAGAACATAGAATAGAATAGAATAGAATAGAACATTGAATACAATAGATTAGGATAGAGTAGAGTAGCGTAGAGTAGAATAGAAAAAAATAGAATAGAATAGAATACAATAAAATAATAGAACAGAATAGAATAGAAAAGAACATTGAATAGAATAGAATAGAAAACAGCACATTGAATAGAATAGTAAAATAGAATAGAATAGAAAAAAACAGCACATTGAATAGAATAGTAAAATAGAATAGAATAATAGAATAGAATAGAAACGAAAAGAACATTAAATAAAATAGAATAGAAAAAAACAGAACATTGAATAGAATAGTAAAATAGAATAGAATAGAATAATAGAATAGAATAGAATAGAATAGAATAGAAAAAACAGCACATTAAATAGAATAGTAAAATAGAATAGAATAATAGAATAGAATAATAGAATAATAGAATAGAATAGAACATTGAATAAAATAGAATAGAAAAAGCAGCATATTGAATAGAATAGTAGAATAGAATAGAATAATAGAATAGAATAGAATAGAATGGAATAGAAAAGAACATTGAATAGAATAGAAAAGAAAAAACAGCACATTGAATAGTATAGTAAAATAGAATAGAATAGAAAAGAACATTGAATAGAATAGAATAGAATAGAATAGAATAGAATAGAATAGAATAGAATAGAAACTTTCTTGTCACTTTTGAATGTCCACTAATTGGCATATATTGAAGTGAAATTTCGTTGCATGCAGCTCTCAAAGGATCACCACCTCCAATATAATATACAGTACATAACATAACACAATAAATCAATCAATTCAGATAAATTCAGAATTATGCACACATACCCCCCCCCCCCCCAATATATGTCACTATTTTCATTTGTCTGAACTGGTACAGGGCCTCCTGCTTCAGCAGGGGGGGTGGACTAGAAGACCTCCAAGGTCCCCTTCCTGCTCTGTTGCTTTGTTTAAATGGGCTAAAGACTTCTGTCTGTCGTGTCCCGTGTCCCCCCCCCCGTCCCCATGAGTCCTGACCGATGGGGCCAGGTACCCCAATGCGCCCCTCCCTCCGGGAAGGATCTAAGATCCCCCATCCGGTCGCCTGGGAGGGGGCCCCTGAGGGGCAAAGGCGAAAGACCCCTGAGGTGCTTTGACATGAGGACGAGGGTCCAGGTTTATCTGGATGGGAGGCCGGTTAAACATTGTCTGAAAAGAGACATCAGCACATTCCTAGCTGGGGGAGAAGGGGGGGGAGGGTGTGTGTGTGTGTGTGTGTGTGTGTGTGTTTTACATGACTGCACCCTCACAGATGTTTTCACTGGTAGTCCTCGATTTACAACCGTTCGTTTAGCGACCGTTCATCATGGCAACGGCGATGAAAAATAAGGGACACATGCCTATTTTTCACACTTACGACCGTCGCACCGTCGCCCCGAAGGTGAAGTGCGTTTGTTTGCCCTGATTTTACGACCTTTCTCCCACCCGCCCCGCCGTCGCTACGTGAATCCCTGCAGCAGTGGAGCGAGTCGCACGGTCATTAAGCGAATCAGCCTCCCCCGTGGACTTGACCCGTCGGAAGGTTGCAAAACAGGTTGACCTGACCCATCCCCGGGAGGTTACCACCGTCATAAAATACGAGTCAGTGGCCAAGCGTCTGAATTTTGACCATGGGGATGTTGCAACGGTTGTAAATGTGAGGACTGGTCGTAAGTCCCTTCTTTCAGTACTGCGGCAACCTTGAAGGGTCACCAAGGGAACGGTGGTATGTCGAGGAGTCCCTGTATCGGTAACCCAGCCTAAAGAAACTTTCCGATGTTTTCGGCTAACATCTTTGCCATGGGGGGGGTGTCCTCCCAGACACCCCCTCCCGTTGGTCCCCAAAATGAGCAAAATCTGACACAGAAAACGCCACAAAAACCCTGAAAATAATAATATTAGCTTTATTAAAGTGAGTCCAGCTATGCAATCATTTCAGCCTCTGTGACTTGAATAATTTAGAGGGGGGGGGTCTTTCTTTGAGGCCCCCTCCAATCTGCCTCTCCATCTCCTCCTCCTCCCCCCTCTCCAGCGTTTTGGGAGGGGTGTCTCGCATTTATGACCTTCGAATCCTCCGGGTCTCCTTTAATGGCGGGTTCAAGGTTGGCCGGCAACCTCGGACTTTTTTGCCAAAATCCCATTTTGCAAAAAAATAATAATAATAATCACAGCTCCCCCTCCCCAAAAAACAATTCCCATTCTAAACCCACGGGCAGTCCTCGACTTACGACCAGAATGGAGTCCAGAATTTCAGGCGGTTCTTCAGTGAGTCGTGCCCAATTCTATGACCTTGCCACGGTGGTTAAGCAAATCACTGCGGTTCTTAAGTGAATCACATGGTCGTTAAGTGAATCGGGCTTCCCCCCCTCCCTTGACTTGGCTTTGTCAGAAGTGGGTGACGAGACACCCCGGGACATTATGACCGTCGTAAAGGTGAGTCGGTGGTTCAAATTTTGAACGCCACGACAGTCGTAAGTGTGAAAAACAGTTATTATCTCTTTTTTTTCAGTGCTGTTGTTACTTCGAATAGTCACTAAATGAACTGTCGTAAGTCGAGGACTTCCTGGATTTTCCTGCTAGGGATGTTTCCCTTTTTTTCTGCTCAGTTTTTGAGCCACCGGTAAAAAGCAGCTGTCTTATCAAGACCCCTGAAACCTTCTAGTACAGGATGACTTTTCAAGGCGCTAGTCCTCATCGTTCCTTCCTTTCTCCCTGCAGTCTTTCTCTCCAGCAATATGTCTCCAGCAAGAGAGGCTCCTTGGCCCAAACTTCAACCACCCTAAGGCACTGGCACAAAGGAGCAACTGAAAACAACGAAAAGAAATATTTAAAAATAAAATTAAAAATTAAAATAAAGGCGGAATGCTAGAGAGAGAACCTTATTCAGCAAGCAAAATAATGCAGAAAAAGAACAGGAGGGAAAGTAAATGAGAAATAAAAAGTTTAAAAAAAAATGAAAGAAAGGAAAACAAACCATGGTTTATCAGCCTTCCTCTACCCCAAATCCTCCAGGTATCATCGTCTTTTTTAAAAACTTCATAATCCCTTGTGGGGGTGGAGTCTGGGCAACTGAATGGAGCTAGCAGAGTGGCCCGATGCCTTCCCTGTTGCCAGGGCAGAGTTTTGTTCGGCAGATATATTCTCATCTTGCCCAGAGAGAGAGAAATATCTGCCTCTACCTAGGATCGAACTCACAGCCTCCTGATTGCGGGGGGGCGAAAGCTCCACCTCGGGGCCACCACACCACTCCCAAACCCTCCAGGTATATGGGACTACAAACCCCATGGTCCCCGGCTGGGTTTGAAGGAAGGCTGTGAGACGCGACGGGGCCAAACTGGATTAAAATAGATAGTCGGTCTCTGATCTTTGGAATGGGGCAGGGATCCTGAGGCATCCCTGGGCTTGTGGCCAATGGGGTGTGGTTTACGGGGTGGGGGGCATTGCTATTTAATGTGAAATGGGCAAACCCAACCCACCCCCGCCCCCCCTGCTTCCAAATAAGCCAGCACTTTTTCTTCAAACTGCCTTTCCACTCCTCTTCCCTTCCCGCCGTCTTTCCTCTCCCGCTTATGAAACGCTGCCCCCCCCACCCCAAATTTCCTGCAAAAAAAAAAAGATCTTTTGAACCAGCAAAATTCACTGCAAATATCGCCCCCTGCTCAAATTCCCAAAACTGAACACATCAAAAATTGCAAAGCTCTCTCTATAAAAACGGATGTACGTTGGTGTGTGTGTGTGGGTTCCAGCATAACTCTGGAGCGCCTGGAACGATTTCAATCAAACTTGGTACACAGATGACTTACTCTCTGGGGAAAAAATACTATAAGACACCCCTAACACCACCGGGGGTCTGTGCTCTGTTAAGATACAGCCTGTTGTGCCTTCAAATGGCTTCTATTGTACTGCCGTAAAATGGCTTCTACTGTACAGTGCAACGGAGTTGCCGTGGTAATCGGGGCCCATTAAGCCCCCCTCCCCTTGTTCTCCAAAGATGGTGGGGTGGGGGGGAGTAATTCTAGGACAGCCTCCCCCCAGGAACGTTAGGCTTGTGATTCCCATCATCCTCCACCAACCAGCGATGGGAAAGATGGGAATTGTAGTTGAAGCTGGAAAGAATCCAATTAAAGCGGGGGAGTAATGGTAGCGGGTATCTTTTTGGCCCCTCCCCTCCCTTCCGGAATCATTCAGGTAGTCCTCGACTTACGACCCCAATTGGGACCAGAATCTGAGGTCCCAATTTTTTGCCATCTGCTGTCTCACGACAGTTAAGACAATCCCTTTGGCCGTTAAGAGAATGGCGCCCAATTTTGCGACCTTCTCCTTCCTCGCGGCAGTGAAGCAAATCATGGCGGCTGTTAAGTGAATCAGCCAGTCCTTAAGCGAATCCAGATTCCTCAGTTGACTTGGCTGGGTCAGAAGGTCGCCAAAGAGAAATCCCGGGATGTTGCGACCGTCATAAATACGAGTCGGTGACCGAGCGTCTGAATTTTGACCCAGGTGGTAAGTGTGAAAAGCGGTCCTAAGTCACGTTTTAGGGCCTTTTTAACTTCGGATGGTCACTAAACGTTGTAAGTCGAGGACTACCTGCATCACAAAGGGGGAAGGGGGAAAAGGGGGTTCGAAGAGAAATGTCGGAAACTGGCAATCGTGGTTTGTGACGACAAGGACTCCCGGCTCAGCAGACGGTGGCGTACGAGCCGTCCAGCACCTGGTAGCGGATCTTGGTGTTGGTGATGGCGCCGTGTTTTTGCCGCAGGTGCAGGCGCAGCTGGCTCTTGTGGCGGAAGCATACTCGGCATTGCTCACACTGCGGAGGGGAAAGGGGGAGGTTACGAAAGATTGCCACCTGGGGGGGGGAAGCAACGGTGGAGCTGGTTGGCGGGGGTCCTAGGTGCTCTCGGAGCTTGGGGCTCTGCTTAGAGACGTTTCTTGACCCAGCTAGGGAATGTCATCAGTGCTAGAAGGGTGGGAGGTTTGAGGGAAGGAGGAGGAAGAGGAGGAGGAGGACTGTGGGGTCCTTGGTGCTCTCTGAGCTTGGTGGTTTTCTTTCAGACATTTCATGACCCAGCTAGGGAACATCATCAGTGCTAGAAGGGAGGGGGGTTGAGGAGGAGAAAGGAGGAAGAGGAGGAGGCGGAGGAGAAAGGGAAGGAAGAGGAAGGAGGAAGAAGAGAAAGGGGAGGAGGAGGTGGGGAGGAGGGGAGGAGGAAGAGGAGGAAGCAGAAAGAGAAGGAGTAGGGGAGGGGAAAGAAAAGGAGGAAGAGGGTGAAGAGAAAGAGGAGGAGGTGATGGGAAGGAGGGGAGGAGAAAGAGGAGGAGGAGGAGAAAGAGAAGAGGAGAAAGGGAAGGAGGAAGAAGAGAAAGGAGAGGAGGAGGTGGGGAGGAGGGGAGGAGGAAGAGGAGGAAGAGAAAGAGAAGGAGGAGGGGAGGGGAAAGAAAAAGAGAAGGAAAAGGAGGCAAAAGGAGAAGGTGGGGGAGGCACAGGGGGAGGAAGAGGAGGAAGAGGAGCGGGAGG
Source organism: Natrix helvetica (assembly GCF_964273705.1). Classification (NCBI taxonomy): domain Eukaryota; kingdom Metazoa; phylum Chordata; class Lepidosauria; order Squamata; family Natricidae; genus Natrix; species Natrix helvetica. Next base: position 85,052,476 of record NC_138555.1, on the reverse strand, counting down.
AAGAAGAGGAGAAAAAGGTCCTGGGTGCTCTCTGGGTGCGGTGGTTTTCTCGCAGACGTTTCATGACCCAACTAGATAACATCATCAGCACTACAACGGAATGGGGTTTGTGAAGAGGAGGAGGAGGAGGAGAAGAAAGAAGAGAAGGAGGAGGTGGTGGAGGACTGGGGAATTCTGGGACTTGAAGTCCACCCACCAAATTGACACGGCTGAGAAACACCGCTCTAAAAAAGTCACAACTCAACCTTCCTCATCTCATCGAGCCCTGATGATGCTACCTCGCCTGGCCAGCGAGACGTCTCGGAGAAGCAAGCCAAACTGGAAGACCCCCAAACCCTCAGATCTGAACCCTGAGCCCCCTCCCTTTGCCCCACTCGAGTCTTCCCCCTCCCCACACTTCCCTTTAAGCCCCGCCCCCTAGAAGAGCCCACCCTCCATTCAACCACACAGAGAACGGAGAACTCCCCCAGTTCCCTCCCCCGGGCTCTTCCAGAAGACCAACTCCCCCCCCCCCAGGAAGAAGACACCCCCTATCGCCGCTCACATGATAAGGTTTCTCCCCGGTGTGGATGCGGAGGTGGCTTTTGAGGGTCTGCAGGTGTCGGAAGCGAGTGCCACAGGTGCCACATGGGTAGGGCTTCTCCCCCGTGTGGATCAAGACGTGGGCTCGGAGATGCGCCACCTGGAAGGGGAGGGAGGAACATCCAGAGTGAAGCCACCTATGTTTTGGGGGAGGGAAAGGAGTTTGCGCCCACCCCACACACTTCCATATGGTGCCCAACCCCGTACGGTGGGAAAAACAAAAGGCCGTTTCTTCCAACTGTCAAACTCCTCGGAAAGTTAGCGACCAGTTCTGCCAAACCGATGCGAACCGGCTGAATCCCAGAATCCTGAACTTTTTGGCTCGCAAATGATCAATAAACTGAGCTGCCTTTTAAAATAGATAGATAGGTAGGTAGGTAGGTAGGTAGGTAGGTAGGTAGGTAGGTAGGTAGGTAGGTAGGTAGGTGGGTAGGGAGAGAGAGACAGAGAGAGAGAGAGAGAGAGAGAGAGAGACAGAGAGACAGAGAGAGACAGAGAGAGATATGATAGATAGATAGATAGATAGATAGAGAGAGAGAGAGAGAGATGATAGATAGATAGATAGATAGATAGATAGACAGAGAGACAGACAGACAGACAGACAGACAGACAGACAGACAGACAGATAAATAAATTTATTCATTTATCTATTCATTTATTTATTTTGCAAAACATTTTTTGCAAAACTTTTTGGCTCGCAAATGATCAATAAACTGAGATGCCTTTTAAAATCAATAAATAGATAGATGATAGATAGATAGATAGATAGATAGATAGATAGATAGATAGATAAATTTATTTATTCATTTATTTATTCCTTCATTTATTTTGCAAAACATATCTTTGCAAAACTTTTTGGCTCGCAAATGATCGATAAACAGAGCTGTCTTTTTAAACAAACAAACAAACAAAGGAACATTTCAAGGCTTGAAAAAACATTTCAAGGCATCCAAATTTTATGTGCAGCTGTACACCTATTTAAAAAAAGGAGATTGCTGGTGGCGGCTGCCATTTTGACTTTTTTGACCTACGGGGCACTGCTTGGATGTGATTTCCCCGTGGTCTCCTTACCTGTACAAAACAAGAGCCACACATCTCACACTTGTAGGGTTTCTCTCCGGAGTGAATGCGTAAGTGGGTCTTGAGGTTAGCCGGACGGTTAAACTGGGCCCCGCAGATCCCGCAATGGTAGGGCTTTTCCCCTGTTGGAAGACAGTAGGGGGAGGGATTTGGAGCATCGGACCCACCCATTGGCCCTTTGCTCTGTCCGTCTCGTGGATTGTAGCTCAGTGGACTTCAACTCCCAGAATTTGCTGCTGGCTGGGGAATTCTGGGAATTGAAGTCCACCCGACTTAGGAAGAAAGTCCTCAGTGGTTTCCCTCCTAGTCCAACCACAGCACTCGTCTGTCTGTCTGTCTGTTTGTCTATCTGTCTATCATATATCTATCCTGCTTGCCTCCCTACCTTCTCTCTCTCTCTCTCTCTATCTGTCATCTATCTATCTATCTATCTATCTATCTATCTATCTATCTATCTATCTATCTATCTATCTATCTATCTATCTATCCAATCCATCCATCATCTATCTATCCTGCCTGCCTACCTTGTCTGTCTGTCTGTCTGTTTCTCTATCTGTCTATCATATATCTATCCTGCTTGCCTCCCTACCTTCTCTCTCTCTCTCTCTCTATCTGTCATCTATCTATCTATCTATCCAATCCATCCATCATCTATCTATCCTGCCTGCCTACCTTGTCTGTCTGTCTGTCTGTCTGTCTGTCTATCATCTATCTATCCTGTCTGCCTGCCTTCCTTCCCTTTCTCTCTCATCTATCTATCTATCTATCTATCTATCTATCTATCATCTATCTATCTATCTATCATCTGTCATCTATATCTATCATCTATCTCTCAATCATCTATCTATATCTATCATCTATCTATCATCTATCTATCTATCTATCTATCTATCTATCTATCTATCTATCTATCTATCTATCTATCTATCTATCTATCCAATCCATCCATCATCTATCTCTCCTGCCTGCCTACCTTGTCTGTCTGTCTGTCTGTCTGTTTATCATCTATCTATCTATCCTGCCTGCCTGCCTACCTTCTCTCTCTCTCTCTCTCTCTCTCCCTCCCTCCCTCCCTCCCTCTCTCTCTCTCTCTCTCTCTCTCATCTATCTATCTATCTATCTATCTATCTATCTATCTATCTATCTATCTATCTATCATCTATCTACCTATCTACCTATCTACCTATCTATCCTGTCTGTCTGTCTGACTCTCTCTCTCTATCCTGTATCTCTATTTTAATCTTTTCCTAGATACAGAAGCTTTTAGGCAGCAGCCAAAGGTTCTGGGGTGGAGACCTGTGCACTCTGCGCATGCCTCCCAAACCCTTGTCTCTGTTACAGGCCGGCTGTGGCCAGGCACAAACCCAGAGCGTTCTTGACTTACGGCCATTCGTTTAGCGACCGTTCAAAGCTACGATGAGACTGAAAAAAAATGACTCACCAAGACAAGATTTTGTTTCTGGGCCTTTAAGGCAGGGAAGGCTCCCCCAACTGCCCCCCCCCCCGGCTAGGTGGGCAGGGGGTTGCTGGGGCCCGTTGAGCTTCAGAACCCCCCTCCCATCTCTTAGACCTCCCACTCACTCCCCCCCATCACCAACTCACCAGGGCTGCAACCGTCTCCCCTCTGTGCAGAGAGACGCTTGGGGGGATGAGAAGAGAGGGCGGTGGGCGCCGGGTTGCAAATGGAGCACTGGAGGTCAGCCGGAGGGCTCCTGTGGAGGGGGGGAGCGGGGGGGGTCAGTGCAGGACCCACAGCAGTGAAAGAAAGCAGCTGCGCTCTGCACGTGCCCAGGGGCTGCCCTCCCAGCACGATGACACCCACACCCCCCTCCGATCTGGTTGTGCCCAGACGTTTGGGAACTACACTTCCCAGTACCCTGTCCTGGCTGGTGGGAACCGTGATCCGATACAGAAGCGCAGAATTTAGGGAAAGCCCTCTGTACGTGCTCAGCGGCCACCTTGCCATGATGCCAGGGACTGAGCTCTGACCTGGGGGTGGGGCTTCCTTCTCCGGAGCTGCCGGACCCTCCCGCCTCGCCAGACAGGCTGCCTTCCGTCGGGTGCAGCGCGGCATTGAGAACGATGAAACGGTGCTTCTTCCAGTTGCAAATTTTGGGCTCCGGGATGGGGGCGCAGCCGCTGGATTCGGCGGGGGAGGCCGGGTGGCCCCCTGGGAAGAGATCCCCGGCTCCCGGGGATCTGACGGCTGCGGAATCCTTTCCTGGGGGGTGAAAGGATGCAGGTTGCGGGGCCCCTTGGAGAAAGGGGCCCACGATGGCGCCTCGTTGCAGTGACGGTTCGTCTTTCAGCGGCCGGGACATTTCGGGCAGCGCCTGGCGGTCCATGGGGGGCACCAGGAAGGTCAGCCGGTCGTAACTGCAGGGATCACACGGGGAAGGGTTACAGGGTGCAGAGGTCTGACCCCCACAAACCCTACCGGTTCATCCTCGACGTACGACCACAATTGAACCCAAAAATTCTCTTGTTAACCGAGACATTTCTTATACGTGAATTTTGTCCCATTTTACCCCCTTTCTGGCCACGCTTGTTAAGTGAAACATTGCGGTTGTTAAGTGAGTCACACGGTTGCTAAGCGAATTTATGTTGCTAAGTGAGGCATTGGGTTTTTTTTCTAGTCTTGCCCTGCTTTACGACACGGTTGTTTTTTTAAAATATTATTTTTATTTTCAAAACAAACACAACAAAGAATCCTCCTTCTTTACATCCTGTAGAAAGTGTATCAGTTGGTTACAAAAAGGCTTTCGTGCATCTCTTCCACAGTCATCAAGCGTAATTCATATTAACTCAAGTATTTTAACTCAGATATTTATACATATTACAATCATCATACCTCCCTTTTCATTTGACTACAATTATTTAAATGTCCTTCATCATAAAATACATCAAGATTTAAAATATAACCACGTACTGGCATTTCATTTGCTATTTCTAAAATCCTCCAATAACACTGAATCCTTATCTCCTATTCTAGCTAAACATCCATAATATTTAGTAACAAAATTTTCTAATCCTTCTTTCCAAATCAGTTTACAATTTACATCCCATTTCCTTATGTTGTACCCATACATACATACATGTATGTATGTATATATTTGTGTTACAACCCCTGGTATGCCTAAATATGGGAGGGAGCTCACTACTCCCCCTTTCTGTCCTTCGGCTCATTACAGAAGACCACCCAGGCAGAAAACCATATTTTTATTTTTAATGTTGCCTTTGCTATGTTTGAGTTGTGTTTGTGCTGATAAATAAATAAAGGGAGACTAGTATAGATCTATTTCAAGCTATTTAGCTCTCATCAGCTAGCCATACCCTTACTGGGAATCGAACCAGGGCTGTATTGCATATTAGGCCAATGTAATTGCCACTAAACCACAGGCTCTCTTCCTTATCAGCTAGGCCAGGGAAATAGGTATGTATTTGTGTTACTAGCTGATAAAGGAGGAGAGCCTGTGGCTTAGTGGCAATTACATCGGCCTAATATGCAATGCAGCCCTGGTTCGATTCCCAGCAAGGGTATGGCTAGCTGATGAGAGCTAAATAGCTTGAAATAGATCTATACTAGTTTCCCTTTATTTATTTATCAGCACAAATACAACACAAATATACATATACATATACATATACATATACATATACATATACATATATATATATATATATATATATATATATATATATATATATATATATATAATACACACACACACACACACACATATACACATTACTATCATTACCCCCCCCCTGTTTTCTAAGCCAAAAATTGTTTTGTTCCCTTTTTAAAAACCCCTCCTGTTTTATTCCAGACGTCCCCAATCCAAGAGAAACCTCTTCCTTCCCCATTTTGGACTTTGGGGATCCCCCACTCCCCTTTAAATCCCCCTCCCCACTGGCCCCACTGGGTACCTGGCCTGGAGGAAACGGTGGCAGCTCTGGACTACATGTTCCATCTGCAAATAAGAGGCGGCGACCAGCACCGCGGGCGCCGTGCCCGGACTGAGGAGGAGGCGGGAGGTGTACATAAAATCCAGGAGGGCTTGGAAGCCCACCGGCTCGATGGAGCTGGGGAGGGTCAGCACACTGACCTCGTGGCCTCCATGGCCCAGGAAAACCGAGTAAAAGAAGCCACTGTTGGAGAAAGAAGCCGGAAAATGAAGGTAAGGAACCGTCCAGCCGCGTCCATTTATGGCCCGTTCAAAGCGAGCGGACTACAAATCCCATATGCCTCACCCTCGCTCGGGCCCATGTGGCTGAAGCGGGGCCTCTCCTGTTGCTAATATTTCCTACCGAGCCTCAGTTTACTGCATGATGATGAGTAATTAAAATGACATTTTTTATTTCATTTGGAAAAAAGGTTCAAATACAATTTTTTAAAAATTCAAACACAAAACGAGGGGTATTAAAAAAAAAAACACCCCACAGGTAGTCCTCGACTTACGACGATAATCCAACCTGTCCATCGCTTAGCGAGATATGGCTGAAGTCAGCCTTGTCCCGTTTAACGACCGTCCTTGCCAGCGTGGTTAAAGGGAACCGCTTAGCAACCGTTAAGTGAGTCATGCGGTTGCTAAGCGAATCCGGCTTCCCCGTGCTTGGTCGCAAAAGGACATAGCGTGATTTCCCCCCCTACCCCCGGGATGCTGAGCCCCTCATAAATACGAATTTTGATCAGGGGGCCCTGTGGAGGTTGCGATGGTCGTAAGTGTGAAAAACGGTCGTCAGTCGCTTTTTTCAGTGCCAATGTCGGACGGCCACTAAGTGAACGGTCATAAGTCGAGGACTATCTGCACCAACACCTCTTTCTTAGATTGGGAATCCCACTTTGTTTCTGGCCTATGCGGGAAGCCACCGCAGGAGTTCTGGGTTCAAATTCTACACCATGTGCCCCTCTCCTGGGCGTGGCTGCTCTGCACAGCGCCAGCCTCGCTCGCGCCCACCTTTGGGGAGGAAGTCTCACCTGCAAGCGGTCAGCACAGCCTTATGGGCTTGCAAGGGGCAGCCCCCCACCCTCAAGGTGACGTCCGTCAGTATCCTTTGCTTGCGCAGCTCGTTGAGGTTCGTGAGGACGTCGCTGGAGTGGCGGGTGAATTCCCGGACGTAGCTGGGGGCGCTGGGACCAGCCATGGCTCCTGGAGGGCGGGAAGAAGGGAGGGGGAGGGGGGCTCTCAGGCCGGGTGGGGCAAATCTGGGCAGCTTGAAAACGGGTGGACTTCAACTCCCAGAATTCCCCTGGACAGCTCTTTTTTTTCCCCCATTTGGCTGAAGTCAAGATATATTACATCGACCGCGTTCCCACCGTCTATTAAGAAAGTTCCCCCAGCAAAAAAAAAGGCGATCAGTGGAGACCAGCCACATGGGTTCTTGTTCTATTCGTGCTGCATTCTGGTAAATCTTGGCTGGCTAGAGCTGGAAGGGACCTTGGAGGTCTTCTAGCCCACCCCTCTGCTCAAGCAGGAGACTCTATCGGATAGAGTCTATCCCATTCTTCTTCCAAACCTCAAGATCAGACAGACAGATATAGGGAGAGGAAGAGGGAGGGAGGGAGGGAGGGAGGGAGGGAGGGAGGAAAAGAAGGAAGGAAGAAAAGAAAGAAGGAAAGAAAGAAAAGAAGGAAGGAAAAAGTGAAAGAGAAGGAAAGAAAAAATGAGGGAAGCAGAAAAGGAAGGAAGGGGAAAAAAAGAAAAAGAAAGGAAGGAAGGAAGGAAAAGAAAGAAAAAAGGGAGGAAGAAAAAGAAATAAAAAAGGAAAGGAGGAAAAGAAGGGAGGAAAAAACGAAAGAGGGAGAAAGAGTGAGTGAGAGAGGATCAGAGGGCTGAATGGGAACTCCAGGGGTCTTCTAGTCCAACCCCCTGCTCAAGCAAGAGATCCTATACCGTTTCAGACAAATGGCTGGCCAGTCTCTTCTTCAAAACCTCAAGATTAGACAGACAGACGGACGGACGGACATAGATTAAACAGACAAGTTAGACAGACAGACATAGATTTACAGGTCGCTAGATAGCAAGAGCGAGAGAGAAAGAAAGAAAGAGTGAGAGTGAGTGAGAGAGTGGGGTAGAGAGAGAGAGAGAGAAAGAAAGAATGAATGAAAGAAAGATAGAAAGAAAGGGAGGAAGAAAAAGAGAGAAAGGGGGAAAGAAAGAGTGAGAGGGGGAAGCGAGGGAAAGAGTGAGATCGGGGAGAAGAGAAAGAAAGAGGGAGAGTGAGTGAGAGAGGGTGGGGTGTAGAGAAAGAAAGAAAAAAAGAAACATAGAAAGAAAGAAAGAAAGAAAGAAAGAGAATGAGTGAGAGAGTGGGGGAGAGAGAAAGAGAGAGAAAGAAAGAATGAATGAAAGAAAGATCGATAGAAAGAAAGGGAGGAAGAAAAAGAGAGAAAGGGGGAAAGAAAGAGTGAGAGGGGGAGAAGAGAAAGAAAGAGGGTGAGTGAGTGAGAGAGGGTGGGGTGTAGAGAAAGAAAGAAAGAAAGAAAGAAAGAAAGAAAGAAAGAAAGAAAGAAAGAAAGAAAGAAAAAAAGAAACATAGAAAGAAAGAAAGAAAGAAAGAAAGAAAGAAAGAAAGAAAGAAAGAAAGAGCGAGAGAGAGGGGATAGAGAGAGGGAGAAAGAAGGAGAGAGGGCTGGAAGGGAACTCCAGAGGCCTTCTAGCCCAACCCCTTGCTTAAGCAGGAGACCGCCTAGATCCCATTTCAGACGAATGCCTTTCCATTCTCTAACCTTTCAAAAGCTTCCGTGATGGAGCACCCGCAGCTTCTGGTGGCCAGCAGTTCCCTTGGCTAACTATTCTCTCGGTCAAACAACTGCTCCTGAGTCCTAGACTGGATTGCCCTCGGTTGAATGCCATGCTCTTGACCCCCTCCAGCCGGGTCCACCCAGATCTTAAGCCCCTCGTAGACTGGTCCCAGCGAAGGAAACAAACCACGGGTAGACTATGGCTTAAACTACCAAACCAAGTTGGTTTGTACCAAGTGACCCCCCACCCCCTGAGAGCTTTGTCTCCTAGCTGCGGATCCAGCTGCCCCCTCCCCACCCAATACTCACCCCTGTCCTGCAGGGATGACCGGCCCACCGTCCCTGCCAGCAGGTGTCTGCGCGGGGTGGGGGGGCTGCTTTGAGCTGAGGGAGGGGGGCAGAGACCCAGCTGGACCCCCCCAGTCCCTTCCAGAGCCCCAGCCTTCTGAGAACCAGCCTCAAAGCTGGCTGGCTCCAGCGGGGTCTTTTATAACCTCCAACGTGGACGAAATAGGAAGGAAACTGACCGGGTGAGGTTCAGCATCGCCAGGAAGAACAGGAGAAGGGGGGGCTGTCAAAGAGGAGGGGGTTTATTTATAGAGCTGGCAGGAAGAAGGACCAGGAAGGTGCTTAGCGCGCAGGAAACTTCGGCAAGGCATTGTGGGGGGGGGCTCTGCACCACCCCCACCCCAAATTAGAGCTTGTCCCGTGCCCCTCACCCTCAGTTCTTCTCTGCCATTTGCTGGATTTTGCCCTGTTCCTGGTTTCTTTGCCTTGTGGGGTCAGAAACGCCTGTCCTGGGGTGTGTGTGTGTGTTTCTGCATGGCTCTTTGTGTGTGTTTGTGTGTGAGTTGTGTAGGGGAGGAAGCACCTGCTTGCATGAGAGAATTTCCTATCGGGGCAGCTTCCTGGTTGTCTGGCCGGGGGGTGGGTGGGTGTTGGGCCCCGTCCCAAAGGCGAGGTTCCAGGGGGCAGGGAAGTTTGGGGCTGCCTCCGGATCTGCCGTTATGTCCGTTACTAATTTGGGCCTGGAAGATATGAGGTCACTGGGGGAAACGAGGGGTCTCTCGGGACGTCGGCCCTCTTTCCTTGCGACAAACGACTCAGTTTTTCTCCAGGTTGGCAGGTTTCAGGCAGGTGGACTTCAACTCCCAGAATTCCCTATCAAGCATGCTTTAAGATGGGGGGACTTCAACTCCCAGAATTCCCCTGTCAGCATCCTTTAAGATGGGTGGACTTCAACTCAAAGAATTCCCCTGTCAGCATCCTTTAAGATGGGTGGACTTCAACTCCCAGAATTTTTAGCCAGCAGGCTTTAAGATAAGTGGGCCTCTATTCCCAGAATTCCCTAGCCAGCATTCTTTAAACTGGGTGGACTTCAACTCCCAGAATTCCCCTGTCAGCATGCTTTAAGATGGGTGGACTTCAACTGCCAGAATTCCCTATCAAGCATGCTTTAAGATGGGTGGACTTCAACTCCCAGAATTCCCCTGTCAGCATCCTTTAAGATGGGGGGACTTCAACTCCCAGAATTCCCCAGCTGGCATGCTTTAAGATGGGTGGACTTCAACTCCCAGAATTCCCCTGTCAGCATGCTTTAAAATGGATGGGCTTTAACTCCCAGAATTCCCCTGTCAGCAGCCTTTAAGATGGATGGACTTCAACTCCCAGAATCCCCCAGCCCCTTTGCTGTCAGTTTGCCCACCTCCCAGTGGAATTTTCACACGGTTGGGAATAAAAACATCTCAGAGGAGAATCTCGCCCTGCAGGCGTTGGAAATTTTACCGGGAACAAGCTAGATTTTCCCGGCAAGGACAAACAAGCCTAGACAAGCCAGCGTGGATTCATCTGGCAACCTCCGTGCCAGAAAGCAGGAAAGGAAAACGCTGGGAAAGAGACGAGGGAGGCCGAAACGATCCTTAAAAATATTCCGATTTCTCTGGAAATAAGGCCTCTGCGATTTTAACCAACAATGGTGGTTAGTGGTTGCAGTTTTTAATCTTTGGGCCAGTTTTGGGAGGAGTTGCATGGAACCGCTGGTTTCCTTCTCCAGGGAGCGGCGGCCCTGAGGTTCCCAAAAACTGCACGTCCAGCGAAAAAAGGGCAGCAGGAAACACAACCGGTTGGAATTCCGCCCGCCAGCGGTTCTTCACGGAAGCCGAGTGGCTTTGAAGGCTGCCCAGGCCCAGGAGGGAATGTCGGCTGACGGGCGCCGGGATTTCACTAAGGTTTAATTATTGTCTTTTTTTCCTCCAAAGGGGGAAGGGAAAAGAACCTTGCTGCGATGGGTGGGTGGGGGATGATGGGCTCGGGTGGGTGTAACTGGGCAGCCGACTGCAGAATGGCAGAATGGAAAGGGACCTTGGAGGTCTTCTAGTCCAACCTGCTGCTCAAGCAGGAGGTCCTAGACCAGAGCTTGTCCAACCTTGGTAACTTTAAGACTTGTGGACTTCGACTCCCAGAATTCCCCAGAGACGTCAACTCCCAGAATTCCCCAGTGGACTTCGACTCCCAGAATTCCCCAGTGGACTTCGACTCCCAGAATTCCCCAGTGGACTTCGACTCCCAGAATTCCCCAGTGGACTTCGACTCCCAGAATTCCAAAGTGGACTTCGACTCCCAGAATTCCCCAGTGGACTTCGACTCCCAGAATTCCCCAGTGGACTTTGACTCCCAGAATTCCAAAGTGGACTTCGACTCCCAGAATTCCCCAGTGGACTTCAACTCCCAGAATTCCCCAGTGGTCTTCGACTCCTAGAATTCCCCAGTGAACTTCAATCTTCAACTCCCAGCATTCCCTAGTGGTCTTTTGACTCCCACAATAGCACAGTGGAGTCCTCGTTCGGGCTTCCCCTGTGCTCTAACCACTGCACCGCGCTGCCAATCCCATGAGCGGGAGCCTGGCACCATGCCATAGGTGCGCGAGTGTCTGTGAAAATGCTGGACTCCTGCCCAGAGCGATAAAAGGAGCCGGTCGGGTGATAAGGCTGGCCGTGCGCCATGCGCCATCCATGCGCCGTGATGCAGAAGGAGCCAGGGCCCTTCCCATCTCCCCGTTCGGACACTCTGTACATGCTCCGATTCCGAGCCCAACCTTAGACTATGGTTAGTCCTCGACTTACGACCACAATTGAAACCCAGAATCTGCGGGAAATTTGCTCCATTGTAGAGCTTTTCTTGCCGCCGTTGTTAAGTGAATTGCTGCCATCGTTAAACGAGTAACCACGTAAAGGTAATTGATCGAGTGATCCCGTCTTACGGCCCCAGTGGACCCCCCCCCAATGTTTATGTGGTTAAGTGAGACATTTGTTAACTGAGTTTTGCTCCGTTTTGTGACCTTTCTTGCCATGGTTGTTAAGTGAATTGCTACAGTTAAGTGAGTTACACGGTTGTTAAGCAAATCTGGTTTCCCCCATTGACTCTGATTGTCAGGAGGTCGCAAAAGGAAATTGCGTGACCCTTTGGGACGCTGCGACTGTTATAAATATGAAGCAGTCAAGCATCATCAGAATGTAAATTTGAACGCTGCATCGGTCGTAAGTGTGAAAAATGGTCCTAAGTCACTTTTTTCAGTGCCGTTGTAACATAGAACGGTCGCTAAATGAACGATGGTAAGTCGAGGACTACCTGTAACAGAATTGGAAGGGACCTTGGAGGTTATCCAGTCCAACCCCCTGCTCAAGCGGGAGACCACATTTAGGTGGTCCTCGATTTACGACCGTTCACTTAGTGACCGTTTCAAAGTTAGAAACGGCAGTGACGAAAGTGACTTACGACCGCTTGTCACACGGACGACCGTCGCAGCCTCTCCATGGTCAGGCGATCCAAATTAAAATGCCTGGCAACCAATTCGCATTTACGACGGTCGCTGATCCCCTCGGGCAACCTTCTGAAAGCCAGATTCACTTAGCGACCGTGTCACTAACTCACCTTCTGGAGGGAAGAAGATCAGAATTTCCTCCCGGAGGGGACGACGACAATAAAAGGAGCGTCTATCTCCCCTCCTCCCCCCCCATTGTAAAATTGCCCCCCTCCCCAAAATCCTGGGGATTTGGAGTAGCAAAAATTCCAGACACACAAATGCACACATTCACACTCACACACCCCAGGCGAGCAGCAACTTGCCCGGTGATGAAATCCCCGGTGGGCGAGCGAGCGAGCGGCTGGCACACCCTGCCCTGTCTCAGCCAGGCGGGCGAGTCTGTCTGGTGCCCCCCTCTGCCCGCCCCTCCCTCGGCCCTCCCCTTCTCCCCCCTCCCCTAGATGTGCAGGAACTACATTTCCCAGGATGCTTAGCCAGCCCAGGCAAAGGGTAAGGCTGCTGGGGGTTGGAGTCCCCATTCCATACATTGCAAGGAGAGATTGGATTTGCCCTCGGTCAGAAAGGGTGCAGGGAGGGGGGTTGGACTAGATGACCTCCGAGGTCCCTTCTGACTCTTGTTAATCTGAAATCCCCTTCCAAAAATCCAAGGCATTTGTGTCCCTCCGTCCGGTGCAGGAGGTTGCAGCCCCCTCCCCTCCCTGCCGGCTGGGGAGCATGGGCATTGGAGTCCGTCCGTCCGTCCCCACCTCACTCAGGCGGACTCAAAAAGTTTCCTCCTTCCCCAATCTCCCTGCAGGAGACTGCGCCCCCCCCCCCCCGTTTTCTAACCCCTGCGGGCTGGGGAGCATGGGCTTTGGAGTCGTCGCCCCCCCCCCCAGCACTCAGACGGGACTCCGATGGGAACCTTCCCCTTGCAAGAAGTCCCCAAAATGTCACACCTCCCCCGCCGTCCCTGCCCATGCAGGCTGGGGAGCATGGGCGCTGGAGTTCCCCCCACTCCCCGCATTTAGACAGGACTCCAGTGGGGAGAATTCCAAGAGGGGGGGGGGTTCCTAATAAGTTTTCTTCTTCTTCCCCAATCTCCCTGCAGGCGACTGCAACCCCCCCCCCCCGTCGTCTAACCCCTGCGGGGCTGGGAGCCATGGGCTTTGGAGTTCCCACGTGTGCAGATTGCAGGTGGGGTGGGTGAGGGGCGAAGGAGGCGCCCCCAGCCTCATCCCAGGGGGCTGCACATGTCACCCTGCCCACCCATGCCCGCCTCCCTCCCACCCCCCCCACCGGAAGTGGCAGGAATTCCCAGGCTCCACGTGACGCTGTGGAATGCGGTGACGTCACCCACGGGGGGGGTTCCATTAAAAAAAAAAACCAAAAAAAGAAAGAAAGGAAGAAAAGAAAGAAAGTTTCTTTGCCGCGTCCGGAGCGGAGAAAGTTGCGGAGAAAGTTTGAAGAAAGTTTTTTCCGTGTGGGAGGGGGGAGAAGGAGACGCCGGGATCAGGTGAGGAGGGGGGCAGAGAGTGGGGGGCTTTAACCTGGTCTATTCAAGGGGGGGTCTTAACGGTGGGGGGGTTAGCCTAAATTGGGGAGGGGATCGCCTCTTTGCTCCAACTGAGCCTCCTCCTAGCCCTTTCTGACCCCCCCCCAGGTCTATCCCTAGAGCCCACCCCTCCCCAGCTTGGCTTCTGGGACGGGGGCGCCGCAAAGCGGGGGACCCCCGACCACCCCTGAGCACGTGCAGAGTGCTCGAGTTACATCCGCCCCCCCCCCAGATTTGAAAGTTGGCCCGGGCGGGCTGCAGCATTGACCCAGCTTGTAGGTACTCCGGAGCCCATGTGGCGCTGCCACGCAGCTTCAAGACGGGATCCTGGCGGGCGACAGGTTGGGGAAGGATGTGGGGGAGGGGTGGGGTGGGGGGAGGAAGAGTGACGTCACGCGCAGACTGCAAAGCCGGTGGTTTATTTATTTTATTTATTTTATTTCTTTAATTATTATTATATTATATTTATATTTATTTTATTTTATTTATTTTATTTATTTTATTTATTTTATTTATTATTTTATTTATTTTATTTATTTTATTTATTTTATTTATTTTATTATTTATTTTATTATTATTTATTTTATTTTATTATTTATTTTATTTTATCTATTATTTTGGAGATTTCTATTGCCTGTTCACACAGGGCAAGAATCGCAACCTGGTTTATTGCTAGCTTGTTCAAACTTGGCCACTTGGCGACTTTTAAGCCTGGGGTGGGGACTTCAACTCCCAGAATTCCACAGCTGGCTGGGGAATTCTGGGAATCGAAGTCCACCCAAAGTTAAGGGTTTCACTTTGGTAAACTCAGATTTACCAAATTGTTAGTGGGAATCGATGCCCCCAAATGGACCAACCACAACCTCCACTAAGTGTGCAAGGTGGCTTGTCTCACAGGGAGGCAATCCCAAGCTTGTCTGGGCTAAGCCACGATTTGGGGCTTCTTGGGAACTCAAATGCCACGAATGGTAGTTTGTGGGATAATCGCAGTTCGGGAAATCGGAGCTTTAAAACGTGTGAATCGGTAGACTGTTTTGATTGGGGTTTTTCCCCCGATGATGCTTGGGGGGGGGGGGGATGCAGGAAAGGGGAGGGTTTGAATCCAGGTTTGCAAAAGTTTCTTGTGAATAGGCGGGGCAACTGTGTCTGCCGCTTACTGCCTATGATGGCTTCCCACGTGGCCTCCTGGCTCACGGAATCTCTAGGGTGGTGGAGTTGCAGAGAAAAACTGTTGTTTTTTTTCCTGTAAGGCAGGCAGGTGGCCAGGAATCATGGTTTGTTTCCTTGCTGTAAATGCTTAGCATGTGAGTGTTGCAAGCTCTTTGCCACTGGGCTTTTTAGGAATACCCCTTATGGTTGGGAAATGGCTTGGCTTGAGGTAAACCATGAAGACGTGGTTTGTTTGCAGTTTTATGGCTTATTCTGCCTTCTCTCTCTCTCTCTCTCTCTTTCCTTCCTTCCTTCCTTCCTTCCTTCCTATCCGTCTCTTTCTCTCATCGCTCTCTTTCTTTATATATTTCTACCTATCCATCCATTCATCTATCATCTCTCTTTATCTTTTTATTTATATGTATACCTACCTTTCTCTTGCTTCTCCCTCTGTCTCCCCAACTATCCATCTGTACATCTGTCTGTCTGTCTGTCTGTCTGTCTATCTATCTATCTATCTATCTATCTATCTATCTATCTATCTATCTATCTATCATCTATCCATCCATCCATCCATCCATCCATCCATCCATCTAATCTAATCTATCCATTCATCTATCTATATTCATTTATCTATATATCTATTTGTATCTGTCTCTCACCTCTCTATATATGCACCGTATATTCCCCAAATATCTATCTGTCTGTCTGTCTGTCCGTCTATCTATCCATTCATCCATCCATCTAATCCATCCATCCATCTATCTATATTTATTTATTCATTTATCTATAGATCTATTTGTATCTACCTCTCACCTCTCTATATATGCACCATATATTCCCCAAATATCTGTCTGTCCGTCTATCCATCCATCCATCCATCTATATTTATTTATTCATTTATCTATAGATCTATTTGTATCTACCTCTCACCTCTCTCTATATGCACCATATATTCCCCCAATATCTGTCTGTCTGTCTGTCTGTCTGTCCGTCCGTCTATCTATCCATCCATCCATCCATCCATCTAATCCATCCATCCATCTATCTATATTTATTTATTCATTTATCTATAGATCTAATTGTATCTACCTCTCACCTCTCTATATATACACCCTATATTTCCCCAAATATCTATCTATCTGTCTGTCTGTCTGTCTGTCTGTCTCTCTCTCTCTCAGATAGAGAGAGATAGAGATAGATGAAGACAGACAGACAGACAGATAATCTATCTCCATTCATCTATCATTTCTTTCTGTATGTATCTCTTTTTTGCCCCCTCTCTCTTTACACACACATACACACACACTCACTCACTCTGTATATATCCAACTGTATCCATCCGTCCATTCCTCTTCTCTCTCTCTCTCCCTTTCCCTCCTTCCCTCTCCCTCTCTCTCTCTGTCTTCCTTTATGATTCAGGTTCAGCTGAAGAGCAGAATTCCCCCCCCCCATAAAAAAAGGGGGGGAAGTAAGAATTAGCCAGGAAATCCCAGCTGTTTCAATCCATTCCAAATCTGACTCCATGTTTTTCCTCTCTCTCCCCCCTCACCAATCCCACTCCAGCTTCCCTCGGCATGTCCGGCCCCACCTGGCTGCCCCCCAAACAAGTGGGGGGGCTGGCCCAGCTGGATGTCCCCCTATCCACCCCAGCCGCCGTCTGCAAGGTCCAGAAAAGTTTTGCCTCCCTCCCTGCGGCCCCCAGACCCGCCCACCGAACTCCGGAGACCAATGGGGCAATGAGCTCCCTGGGGGGCCCATCCCGGGACCAGCCCCCTCCTCCAGGTAAACGTGGGAGCAGTCGGTATTTGGGGAAGAGTTTTCTGCACAAATGGGAAGGGGGGGAAAACACCCTCTAATGCGCAAGATTGATGGACTACAACTCCCATAATTCCCCAGTACCCTTCCACTGGATGGAGACAGAAGATGAATAGATTGACAGATAGGATGGATGGATGGATGAATCGATGGAGACAGAAGATGGATGGATGGACGGACAGACAGATAGGATAGATAGACATATTGGATGGAAACCAAGATGGATGGATGGATGGATGGATGAGCCAGAAGGAGATCTCTGAATCATAGGAGTCATGTCTGTATTCTAAAATGGCAACATGTTATTTCACTACATTTCCCAGCGGACCTTGCTACTGGGTGGGCAGACAAGTCTGAGTGTTCTAGATCCCAACACCTGGAGAACCCAGCTCCATCCCCTCTTAGTTTGAATCCCTCTCCTGCTTCTTCCTCTGCCCCAGGCCCCACCTTCCATCCTCAGGACTCTCCTACAGACTCCCCCTACTCCTCCGTAAGTGAGCGAGGGTCGCGGGGATCCTGGGATAGCGCTACACCTCCCAGCTACACCCTGCAGGTAAGGAGAGAAACAGGTTGACCCCACTTGGCTGAGGGGGGGGCGGGGGGACATATGCCCTCCTTTTGCACATTTGCGCTCGCTCGCACGTGCGCCTGGATTAAAAAACGTGGCTAAATAGGACAGTGTAGAACTGGGGCGGGGAGTGTTTGGCCCACGCACGATTTCCACTATTGGTTTGGGTGAACTGATCCAAACTAACTGGATACCACTTCTGCTTTGAGTGGCCTGGGGGAGGAAGCCAAGTGGAGCTACAACGTTGAGCTGTGGTTTTTCCCCAACCTGGTGCCCTCTACTGGGCCGGCGCCTAGTGGACTTCTGGGAGTTGCAGTTTCTAACTAGCTGGAACTACGACTCTCAGGATTGTACTAGGCGCAGGGAGTCACATTTTCTACAGTGGGACTTCTAGCTCTTTCTGTTAAGCCCTGGCACCCTTCTGCCGACAGAGGGCAGGCTGAGGGTCAACAGGTGCAGCCCTTGGAATGCGGGGGGGGGGAACAGATGTTGGCAAAAGTGGGGAGTCACCACATTACAGAAGCCCAGATCCATTTAGAGTGGTTCAAATGACTTCCTCGATCAGGGAGACACACACACGCACACACACATACACAAATTATATTTTTCACCAGGAGGGAGAATCGCCGGAGCAGCTGCGGGGTTTTCACCCCACCAACCTCGATGTCCAGATAGATTCGCTCACCAGTATGTTGGCAGACATGGAGAGCAGCCAGCAGCGCCGGAGCGAACGGGCGGTGAGGAAGCTTGGGGGGGACGGGAGGA
Source organism: Natrix helvetica (assembly GCF_964273705.1). Classification (NCBI taxonomy): domain Eukaryota; kingdom Metazoa; phylum Chordata; class Lepidosauria; order Squamata; family Natricidae; genus Natrix; species Natrix helvetica. The sequence continues at coordinate 85,034,409 of NC_138555.1, read as the reverse complement.
CAAGACAGTGTTCCTGCAGGTTTCTCCACCCCCCCTAAATTCTCTACCTGGACCCTGATTGTGTTAACCGTTTATTGCAGAACGCGGAATCCGTGCCGTATCCACATCTGCAGCCTGGCGCCCCCAAACCCAGCCCTGCTCCGGCTACCTACAAGCCCACTCTTTCGGGCGGCTTCGTGCCCACCAAGCCGGATGGCAAGACCCTGCCCTATGGAGGCCCGCCAGCCTCTGGATCCCCGTACCCAGCTGCTCCAGTGCTGCCCTGCCAATACAGCTCCCCCAGCTCGGGGGATCCTTATGGATACCACCGCACCCCCTTGGCACCGAAGCCGTACCCGCAGCCGATGCCCGCCTCATACGCCACGGCGTCTTCCTCAGCTGGGCCCCCCTTCAACGTCCAGGTGAAGGTGGCCAAACCGGTGGTGGGCTACAACCAGCCCAGGCGCAGAGCCGAGGCGGCCTACGGACCCCCGTCCCCCCAGCTAGGATATGGGATGAAGCCTCCCCCACAATATGCCTCCGAACCAGGGACCCGTGCCCGACCCCACGAAGCCGAGCCTTGGTATCCGGAGCCTCCCTCCTATGGCCAGTGGCTGGGTGAGGTGGAGTTCTATGCCGGTCCTGCCGGGCAGGGCAGGTTGGGAGCACCGGTGGGGCAGTTCCAGTCTGGATTGGCAAAAGCTGGGAAGGAGGAGTTGACGGCGTCCCTGATTCCTGCCAGCAGTGGCGGCCTGAGGTTTCCCCATCAGGTAATTCTACCGGCTGGAGATGATGGGGAAGGGGAAGGCAGGGTAGGGGTATTTCTGGGGAAGAGGCTACCATCCGGGAATGGAATGCAATCCTGATTCCCAGGAGGGAGGGAATGAATGCTACAGAAATTCAGTTGGTGTATGAGAATGAGGCTGAGGACAGCTCCTCCTCAAGTATTCCCAGAGTCTATGTTTTCAGCAGCAAGTAAAGGTTGTTCTTGACTTCGTGAGCCCTAAATTTCCATTTTTAAGCGAGACGGCTGATAAATGAGCTTTGCCCCTTTTTTACAACCTTCCTTGCCGCTGTTGTTAAGCGCACCTCTGCAGTTGTTAAGCGAGTCACTCGGTTGTTAAGCGAATCCGGCTTCCCCGCTGACTTGGCTCGTCGGGAGGTCGCGAAATCACACAACCCTTCCCCCCTGGGACACGGCAAACCGTCGTAAGTACGAGTCCGTTGCCAACTGGCTGAATGTCGATCGTGTGACCGTGGGGATGCGGCAACGGTCGTAAGTGTGAAAAATGGTCTTTTCAGTGGCATCGTAACTCCAAACGGTCCCTAAATAAACGGTTGTAAGGCTACCTGTACAGGTGGCCTAGTGGCTTAAATTCGCGAGGAATTTGTTGTCCGTTCTCCCAGTCTCTCCTCTCTTTCCCGCAGCCTCCCGCGTGCCGCCCGGAGGAAGAGCTGGAGCGCCTAACCAAGAAACTGATGTACGATTTGAACAATCCTCCCACCGCGGAATATTTTGGTGGGTTTTCCGAGCCTTAAAAATTTCACCTATTTTTTTTTTATTTTAAAAAGACTTTGTGGGGTGGTTTTAATGGAGCCTCCATGTGCAAGAGCAGTCTTATCTTTTTTTTAAAAAAAATTAGTTTTTCTAAAAATCCTTTGCAAACCAATTTCCGTGTGTGACATGTCACCTGGGTGTACCATACATTTCAGGCTAGAAAATGAGTATTCGTTGCGCTTGTTTCGTTTAGCAAGTTTATAGGACGCTAATCGGAACACACCTCTCTCTATTCAATGATAATCTTTCATTGTTGGGTTATCCCATATTTCAATGTGTTTTTTTTTTATACCAGTCGCCCTATCTTAATTATTGTACCTTTGAATAGGGAGAAAAGATTTTCCATCATATTTATGGATTCGTTTAAGAAGCTTACATATTCCCGATAAGAGCCTCTTTTCTCTTAAATCAGGGGTGTCCAAACTTAGGAACTTTAAGACTTGTGGACTTCAACTCCCAGAATTCCCCAGCCAGCCATGCTGGCTGGGGAATTCTGGGAGTTGAAGTCCACAAGTCTTAAAGTTCCCAAGTTTGGACACCCCTGTCTTAAATCAAGATCTCATTGTTTGCTTATTCAAGTTGCAACCCTTCGTTTTTTTAATTATTCGATGTTTCGGAACGTCATTTTTATATCAATCCTCCTCTTCTGCATATCATACGTTTTCGTCATATTTGTTACATTTAACACACCTACCCCAGGTTCAGGTTGAATTATAATTTAGTATATCCATCCTTAGTGTTTAAATTTCCCGCTATTATTATTGCTTCCCCTTATGACATAAAAAGGGGTGTTTGATGAATCTCCCCCCCCTTTCTCTAAATTCTCTTTTAAGTTTCACGGAGACTCCCTGTGCAAGAGCAGTCTACCTTGAAATGCCGTCGCTGGGCAGACTAGCAACACGGGAGCTCCCCTTTGGCTTGTTTTAAGAGGAGACCCGGTCTTCTCGATTCAGAATTGATTTGGGGAGGGGTCTTCCTCACCCCAGAGGGGGATTTTTGGGATGGTTCTTGTATTCCCAACCCCCCTGCTTTGATGTTTTTTTAAAACCAATATCGAGTCTCGTAGTTCTCGAACCCGTCACCCTTGCAGGCCGCTGCGCTCAGTGCGGGGAGAATGTGGTGGGCGACGGGACGGGCTGCGTAGCCATGGATCAGGTCTTCCACGTCGACTGCTTCACCTGTGTGACCTGCCGTTGCCGCCTGCGGGGACAGCCGTTCTACGCCATCGACCGCCGGTCGTACTGTGAATCCTGCTATATTGTGAGTGGAGGGTTGGGGGGTTCAAAAGAGTCTGCGGGCCCCTCATTTTGGGTTCTCTAATTCTGTTGAGCCCCTTTGAAGAGGGGTTGGACTTCGACTCCCAGAATTCCCCAGCTGGCCAAGGTAACGACCTGGTGTCGGAGGGGGAGCCGGACCTGGCAGGAATTACGGAGACCTGGCTGGGCCACGAGGGAGGTCTCCCTCTTGTGGAAATGTGCCCGCCAGGTTACCGCGCATTTTATCAGTCAACGGGCACTAGGCACGGGTGGTGGGGTAGCGGTCATTGTGAGGGAAGGTCTCGAGCCGAGAGAGACCACTGTGCCACAGATAACCGGTTGTGAGTCCCTATGTGTGAAGTGGGGCCCAGGGAAGCAGTTGGGCTTGCTAATTGTATACCTGGCTCCTCGCTATGCATCAGCAGCCCTGCCCGAGCTCCTTGGGGTGATCGCCGAGATGGCAGTTGAAACGCCCAGACTGTTGGTCATGGGTGACTTCAACTTGCCATCGGTAGGGGAGGCATCTGAAGTAGCTCGGGAGTTCATGGCTTCCATGACAGCCATGGACCTGACCCAAATAATTCAGGGCCCCACGCACGAGGGAGGTCACACACTGGATCTTGTTTTTGTCTCTGGCCAATGGAGGAGTGATCTGGGAGTAGGGGATTTAGCTATCACCCCCCTGTCATGGTCTGATCACTCACTGCTCCGGCTCGACTTTCCAGCCGCTACTCCCCACCGCGGGGAGGCGTAACCGGAATGTCCAAGATGGTTCCGCCCCAGGCGCCTGATGGAACCTGACAGGTTCCAGACAGAGCTCGGGCCATTTCCTGTAGCCCTGACCCACACCCGATCGGAGGACCTAGTGGCTGCATGGAATAGTGCGGCCGCGGGGGCCTTGGACCGGGTGGCGCCTTTGCGGCCTCTCTTGCAGCAGCGAACCACCCAGGCTCCTTGGTTCACCGAGGGGCTGAGGGTGATGAAACGCCACAAGAGACGCCTAGAGAGCAGATGGAGATCATCACGCTCTGAATCTGACCGAACTCAGGTAAGAGCCCATTTACGGACTTACCTTGTGGCGTTAAGAGTGGCCAAGCGTCAGTATTGTGCCACTCTTATTGCGTCCGCAGATAACCGCCCTGCCGCCCTGTTTGGGGTGACCTGCTCCCTCCTCCAACAGAGGCTGCGGGAAGCTCCTCTGCAGGGCAGAGCAGAGGAATTTGGGGAGTATCTGCAGGACAAAATCGCTCAGATTCGAAGCGAGTTGGTCCCTGCTAGTGGTCTGGAGGGGACGTCGGAGGTGGGTCATGAGGTCCCATTCTGGGAGGAGTTTGACTCTGTTACTTCCGATGATATGGACAGGCTGCGTAGGCGACTGCGAGCCACCACATGTTTATTGGACCTGTGTCCCTCCTGGCTTGTACTGGCATCCTGGGAGGTCACACGAGGCTGGCTCCAGGAGTTAGTCAACGCTTCCTTGAGTGAGGGGTCCCTGCCGGCCGCCCTGAAAGAGGCAGTGGTGAGGCCCCTCCTCAAGAAGCCTTCCCTGGACCCAGCTCTGTTAGCCAACTACCGTCCCATCTCCAACCTTTGCTTTCTGGCGAAGGTTGTAGAGAGTGTGGTGGCACAACAGTTCCCGCGCCACTTGAAGGAAACTGATTATCTGGACCCGCGCCAGTCCGGTTTTCGGCCCGGCCACAGTACGGAGACGGCATTGTTCGCATTGGTGGACGATCTCTGGAGGGCCAGAGATGGGGGTTGCTCCTCCATCCTGGTCCTATTAGACCTCTCAGCGGCTTTCGATACCATCGACCATGGTATCCTATTGCATCGATTGGAGGGGTTGGGGGTGAGGGGCACCGTTTTGCGGTGGTTCTCCTCCTACCTCTCTGGCCGAGTGCAATTTGTATTGGCAGGGGGGCAAAGGTCGACCTCGAATGCCGCTCACTTGTGGGGTGCCACAGGGGTCGGTCCTCTCGCCTCTCCTGTTCAATGCATATATGAAGCCGCTGGGCGAGATCATACGTGGGTATGGGGTAGACTACCATCTGTACGCGGATGACACCCAGCTGTACATCTCTACCCCAAACCACCCCAACGATGCCGTCGAAGTGATGTCCCGGTGTCTGGAAGCCGTACGGATCTGGATGGGAAGTAACAGACTCAAGCTCAACCCATCCAAGACTGAGTGGCTGTGGCTACCGGCGCCCCGGTTCAACCACCTTACTCCATCACTGGCCATTGGGGGCGAATGTCTGGCCCCCGTGGATCGGGTACGCAATTTGGGCGTCCTTCTGGATACCCGGCTATCCATGGATGACCATGTGACAGCCATGGCCAGGGGGGCATTCCACCAGGTCTGCCTGGTGCGCCAATTGCGTCCCCTATTGGACCGGGATGCCCTGCGCACAGTCACACACACAGTCTTAAAGTTGCCAAGGTTGGAGACCTCTGGAGCGTCTAATAATCTCTGGGAGTTGGGCGCCCCCTGGTGTCATAATCTGAAAACGCAGCTTCCTATTACTCTTCTCCTGTAAAGAAAGGGGGATTTAGGCGACTCGAGCAAGCGAGCCAAGCTGCGGGCACTGAATTCTGCCCTCTGCCAATCGGACGTTGCTTTCTCGCGAAGGCTTGAACCCGGGGATTTTTAAAAAACAATTGGCGCAAGAGAGGGGACGGTTCATTTTTTTTAATGTTTAATTTTAAAAAGTCTGTTTTTCTCCGACTGCAACCCCCAAGCACATGCCCCCCCTCTCTCTCTCTCCGGCCAGGTGACGTTGGAGAAATGCTCCGTGTGCTGCAAGCCCATCCTGGACCGGATCCTGCGGGCCATGGGCAAAGCTTACCACCCGCAGTGCTTCACCTGCGTGGTTTGCCACCGCTGCCTGGACGGAATCCCCTTCACCGTGGATGCCACCAGCCAGATCCACTGCATCGAGGATTTCCACCGGTGAGAGTCGGGGAAGGGGCTGTGGGTGGGGGCGGATTCCTCTTGGGCTGCCTCATAGGCTCCCAAGAGAGATCCTGGGCTCCAAAGGCCGTGCTACGACTCCCGGACCTCCCTGCTGCAGTTGTACAGAGGCCGTACTGCAAGTCCCATCCTCCCCAGCCAGCAAGGCAGGGGAGGTGGGGATCCGAAGGCCTCAAAATCTCAGGAAGAAGGCAGGGCCCACCTGTCACTTCCTGATTCCTCCCTCCCACAGGAAATTGGGCCCCCAATGTTCTGTGTGCCCTGTACTGCAAGTCCCATCCTCCCCAGCCAGCAAGGCAGGAGAAGCGGGGATCCCAAACTCCAAAATCTCAGGAAGAAGGCGGGGCCAGCATCATGTCTCGTCTTGATTCCTGACCCCCCCATAGAAAATAAGATCCCCAATGTTGTATGGGTGCTGTACTATAAGTCCCATCATCCACAGCCAGGAAGGCAGGGGAAGCTGGGATCCCGAGACCCCAACACCTCAAAAGGGGCAGGGCCAACATTGTCACTTCTTGATTCCTGCCCCCCCTCTAGAAAATTTGACCCCTGATGTTCTGTGGGCGCCATACTACAATTCCCATCTTCCCCAGCCAGCAAGGCAAGGGAAGCTGAGATCCTGAGGCCCCAAAATCTCAGGAAGAGAGCAGGGCCAGCATCATGTCTCTTCCTGATTCCTGCCCCCTCTTTCCCCCCCCCGGCAGGAAATTTGCCCCCCGCTGCTCCGTGTGTGGCGAGGCCATCATGCCCGAAGCGGGTCAGGAGGAGACGGTGCGCATCGTGGCCCTGGACCGCAGCTTCCACATCGGCTGCTACAAGTGCGAGGTCAGCCACGACGGGGCGGATTGGGGGTGGGAGGGAGGGGCTGCTTTTGGTTCCGGAAAGGGACCCCCCCCCCCCGTGAGCGTGGGAAGAGTGGGCACCTCGGGTGGACGACGGGGGTAGTCGGACTTGTGGGGGTTCAAGCGCTGGAGGGGGTGAAAGATCGCACAGGCATTTGGGTGCAATGGGGAAGCCGGGGGGGAGGGGGGGCTGGACTGGAAGACCTCCAGTGTCCCTTCCAGCCCTAGGAATCCATTATTCTGTCTTTCTATCTGCCTATCATCTATATTTCTTTATCTATCTATCTATCTCTATTTATTCTACCTATCTATATATCCATTTTTATCTCCCTCTCCCATCTCTCTCTCTCCCCCTGCCTCCATCTATCCATCCATCCACCCACCCACCCATCCATCCATTCTACCTATCTATATATCTTTATCTCCCACTCCCCATATCTCTCTCTCTCCCTGCCTCCTTCCATCCATCCATCCAACCATCCAACTATCTATCTATCTATCTATCTATCTATCTATCTATCTATCTATCTATCTATCTATCTATCTATCTATCTATCTTTACATTTCAAGGAAAGATTGGACACTCGTTTCTTTGGGATGGCATGTAAGATTTCCTGTCTTGGACAAGGGGCTGGACTAGAAGACCTCTCAGGTCCCTTCCGGTCCCGTCCCCCTCTTAATGCTCGCATCCGGTTTTCCTTTTCCCCCCCTCACTCCCCCCCTCCCCCCCTCCAGGAGTGTGGCCTGCTTCTGTCTTCCGAAGGGGAGGGCCGCGGCTGCTACCCCTTGGACGGCCATATTCTCTGCAAGAACTGCAGTGCCCGGCGGATCCAAGACCTCTCCTCCGATATCACGACCGACTGCTGATGGGGAGGGGGGCGGTGGTCCCCAACCTGGGTGGGGTGGGGGCTTCGTGGGCTACCCGACGTTGCATACCCCCTCTTTCTGGATGCACAGAGCTGGTTGCTGTATTGCTGTGTAGGTCCAAGATGGCGCCTTGAAGAGGGGTGGACTTCAACTCCCAGAATTCCCCAGGGGAATTCTGGGAGTTGAAGTCCACCCCTCTTCAAGGCGCCATCTTGGACCGACACTGCTCTAAATTGTTTTTTTTTTCTCCTCTCGTTTCCTCAGCCTCCCAATTTGGGGGGAGGCTGTAAGAAAGCCCCTCAGCTCTGCCAGGACCCTCCCCCCAATAAGATTTCCGTCCTTCCTTCAGTCTTGTAGATTCCAAACCCCATCGTCCCCAACCCCACAGGCCTGCTCTGTGTTTTAAGAGTGGAACGTCCTCTGGTCCCGGAATATATTTGAATCGACTCCCGCACCCATAAGCTTTGAACATTCCCCCTACCCATAAGCTGGTCTTATCTGGATAATTTGGGGCTGGGGCTATTTCCTCTCCTACCCCCCCCCCCGCCCTCTTTCTCCTGGGATAGCACAAAACTTCTCCTGTTGAACTTTCGCCTGTCCCCTATTATTATTTTTTTGGTTTCTGCAAAATAGACTTTCTTCTCATCCAGCCTGCCTCATTTTTATTATTATTTTTAATAAATAATAATATTGGGCCACGGGTGTATTTTTGAATTCAAACATTAAAGAGGTGCCCCCTTTTCGGTCTCCGTTTCGTGCTTGGATGGGGGGGGCGGTGTTTCATTTATAGGGTGCGGAGTTATGTATTTTCAACCTTAGCAATTTTAAGATGGCTGGACTGCAACTCCCAGATAAATGGATGGGAGTTGGAGTCCAGAAATCTTAAAAGGAACTAAGATTGGGGACTGTATAGGGAGACACAAACACACACACACAAATTGGCATCCAACCTTAAATCAAATCACCTCGGGCTCATTTGGGATGATAATTCCCATCGTCCCTAGCCACGATGCTAATAAAACATTGTGGACTAGTAACTTGGCAGGGAGGAGCAAGACTCTTCCTTCTGGGGGCCACATTTATATGCTTGGAGACAAAAGCTGTAAAAATATCAGGAGTCTCCCACCGTTTCTTCCAATTCAGAGATTTTATTTAAAAGCAGAAAATAGAAGTGAGCCTTCTTGTTTTAAAGATATGCTGATTTTTTTTTTTGGGGGGGGGGAGGAATAATTAGTCTTATTTGGTTAAATATAGTATTAAATGTTGGGTTTGGGGGAAAAGGTCTGTGCTTGTCATTGCTAACTGGGGAATTCTGGGAATTGAAGTTGTGAATGCTGGCTGAGGAATTCTGGGAGTTGAAGTCCATGAATGCTGGCTGAAGAATTCTGGGAGTTGAAGTCTACGAATGCTGGCTGAAGAATTCTGGGAGTTGAAGTCCAGGCATGAGAGTTGAGGAATTCTGGGAGTTGAAGTCCATGAATGCTGGCTGAAGAATTCTGGGAGTTGAAGTCTACGAATGCTGGCTGAAGAATTCTGGGAGTTGAAGTCTACGAATGCTGGCTGAAGAATTCTGGGAGTTGAAGTCCAGGCATGAGAGTTGAGGAATTCTGGGAGTTGAAGTCCATGAATGCTGGCTGAAGAATTCTGGGAGTTGAAGTCTACGAATGCTGGCTGAAGAATTCTGGGAGTTGAAGTCCAGGCATGAGAGTTGAGGAATTCTGGGAGTTGAAGTCCATGAATGCTGACTGAAGAATTCTGGGAGTTGAAGTCCATGAATGCTGGCTGAGGAAATCTGGGAGTTGAAGTCTACGAATGCTGGCTGAAGAATTCTGGGAGTTGAAGTCCAGGCATGAGAGCTGAGGAGTTCTGGGAGTTGAAGTCCAGGCATGAGAGCTGAGGAGTTCTGGGAGTTGAAGTCCAGAGATTTTAAAAGTTGCTAAGGCTTGGGAAATCCTGATTTTCTGATGTTGGCGTTAGTGCTGTTCTTCCTCCTCCTCCTGAGTAGGCCTGGGGCGCACTCACGAGGCCCGCCCACCCTGGACGAGCCTCCGCAGACCCTCTTCGTTAAACTCCATGCAGTGCCAGGCTGTGGACTCGGTGGTGTCCTGGGCTCCTAGCCGAAGGTACAACTTCTTCGCCCTCTGGTTGCTCTCCATGGTGCTGAATTTCATCTTGGTGCAACCAGCGGCCAGCGCCACCTGCAAAGCCAGAGAAAGAGAGGCAAAGAGAGGCCGTTAAGTGAAGCAGGCTTTCCCCATTTGGAAGGTCTCAAAAGGGGATCGCGTGAATCCCTGGGCCGCTGCAACCGTCATAAATATGAGTCAGTTGCCGAGCGTCTGAATTTTGGTTGCAACGGTCATAAGTGTGAAAAACAGTCCTATGTCACTTTTTTCAGTGCCGTCGTAACTTTGATCACTAAGCAAAATGTTGTAAGTCGAGGCTTATCTGTATCTGTCTTTCCAAGAAAAGGACCACAATTCTTCACTTGAGGAAGTTCTGAAGAGGCAAGACACTAGTCCTCAATGCCATCATAACTCAAATCCTGAGATGGTTTTATATTCTGAACTTACTTCGGCAACTTTCGCCAACAACTGCTTTCCGATTCCTTTATCTGGGGGAGAAGAAACCACAAAGAAGTAAGGGCATTGCCCCAAAAGTGCCATGCCAATTTAATATATTAATATGCATTAATGTCTGTGTGTGTGTTGTATTTGTGCTGATAAATAAAGGGAGACTAGTATAGATCTATTTCAAGCTCTTTAGCTCTCATCAGCTAGCCATACCCTTACTGGGATTCGAACCTGGGCTGTGTTACATATTAGGCAGATTTGTTAGCCACTAAGCCCAGCCGGCATGCTTTAAAATGGATGGACTTCAACTCCCAGAATTCCCCAGCTGGCATGCTTTAAAATGGATGGACTTCAATTCCCAGAATTCCCCAGCTGGCATGCTTTAAAATGGATGGACTTCAATTCCCAGAATTCCCCAGTCAACATGCTTTAAGAGGGGTGGACTTCAACTCCCAGAATTCCCCAGCTGGCATGCTTTAAAATGGATGGACTTCAATTCCCAGAATTCCCCAGCTGGCATGCTTTAAAATGGATGGACTTCAATTCCCAGAATTCCCCAGTCAACATGCTTTAAGAGGGGTGGACTTCAACTCCCAGAATTCCCCAGCTGGCATGCTTTAAAATGGATGGACTTCAACTCCCAGAATTCCCCAGCCAACATGCTTTAAGGGGGATGGACTTCAACTCCCAGAATTCCCCAGCCAACATGCTTTAAGAGGAGTGGACTTCAACTCCCAGAATTCCCCAGTCAACATGCTTTAAGAGGGATGGACTTGAACTCCCAGAATTCCCCAGCTGGCATGGGTCACTCCAACTGGCACACAACATAACCTAACTGCTACTAAGCCGATAGGTACTGCTCATCAAAGCCCACTTTTAGAAAAGACCTTGGCCTTATTTGGCTTATTTTGTCTATTTATTTCCATTTGTGCTCATCTCACGATCATAAAGCGACGCCTGCTGTATCCGACATGATCATTTTTTAACCTACCCCGAAATTCCGGCGCCACGTATATATTTTCCAAATACATCAGTTTTCCGTGGTTGATGCAGTACCCCTTGTAGTACATGACGTAGCCAATGGGGTGCCCTACGGGGGGGAGTAAAAATTATAGTTTATGAATTTATTGCGTGGGCACATTTTCACCACATTTCGATAAAATCCACCCCCGTTCAAATACAAAATACGAATTACGACCCCAACTGAGCCCCCAAATTCTGTTGCTAGGCGAAACCTTTGCGGAATGAGGTTTGCTGCATGTTACGACCTTTTTTTTTTTGCTACCGTTATTAAATGAATTGGTGCAGGGGTTCAGTTAGTCCCACGGTCGTTCAGTGAATCCGGCTTCACCCGTCGACTTTGCTTGTCGGAAGGTCTCAAAAGGGGAATCACGTGATCCCGGGACACTCCCGACCGTCGTAAATACGAGTCCATTGCTGAGCGTCTGAATTTTGATCACGGGAAAGGCTGCACTGGTCGTAAGTGTGTGGGAAACGGTCACGAATCGCTTCTCCAGTGCAGTAACTTCAAACGGTCACTGAATGAGCAGTTGTAAGTCGAGGACTAACTAAAAGGGCAAAAACCCAGAGCTCTGAGCACAAGCGACCCTTGGTAGGTAATCTGACTCCATTCTGGTAAGTGCTCTAAGGTCGCGCAATAGTTTAGTTTATGTTACCGTACAATAAATATTAAATAATCCATGCAGACAATGAAGGTGACCTTAACATTAAGTGTCGTGGCCCACCAGTGGTCAGTGGAGCTGTCAGCAGACTCGGACAGTGAGGAGGTTGGGGAGGGACATGGGCCAGTCCTGGAGTCTGGGGGAGGCTCAGAAGAGGGCCATCTGGGAGTTATCAGCTGCCTTCGGAGTCAGACATCAGTGAGGCAGAAGAACAGCTGGAGCCTGTTCCCAGTGCGCGCATGTGCAGAGCTGCCAGAAGGCAAGAACAGTTAAGACAAAAAGGGAGACTCGGGAGTAAGGCTTGGAGATGATTGGCCCCTCCCATAAGACATAAAAGAGGAGCAAACAGACGTGAGCCTTTGCAGGGAGCAATTTTGTTCGTTTTGTTCGGTTCAAACTCTGAAGCTCCGTTTGACTCTGTGCTCCGTTTGGCCTTGCAAAACTAATTGCCAATTAGGTGTCTGGCAGCGTTTCAAGGGAGATAAAGGTGGGTGCTTCTCAGCCTTATCCCGAAAGACTTTGGCAGACTTCTGTAGGACTCTTCACAGACTGTTTGTGAATCGTTACGGGCTGTGAATGAACATATTTCACCGCCGTTTCAATAAAAGAGGGTTTGGGGGGACCAAGATTGTGACTTATGCTTTCTCAGAAAGCCTAGGAAGAGAACATTAAGACCTTAAGATGGTTTGATATATTTTCAGTCTTTCGAGTTTCACGTTGGGGGGGGGGGGGTATTAGGGTGGTGGGGAACAGATTTTACCTGGATTGGAGGGGTTTTCTGCGGGCAGTTCAGCCATGAGACATTTGAAGAAGGGGTCTTGGCCAAAGCCGTCTGCTCTCAGATCTGCGATGGAGAAGAAGAAGAGGAGGAGGAAGAAGAAGAGAAAGATAGAGAAGGAGAGTTAGGAGGAGGAGGAGGTGTAAGGAGAAGAAGAAATAGGGAAGGAGAATTAGGAGAAGAAGAAAAAGAAAGGAAGAGGGTGAAGAATGGAGGAAGAAAGGAGGAAGAAAATGAGGAGGAGGAGGAGAAAGGAGGTGTAAGAAGAAGAGATGGAAGACAAGGAAGAAGGGAGGAAGAATGCAGGAAGCAAGGGGGAAGAGGAGGAGGAGAAGAGATAGAGAAGGAGAGTCAAGAGGAGGAAGAAAATTAGGAAGAGGAGAAGAAAGCAGGTGTAAGGAGATGGAGAAGGGGAATTTGTAGGAAAGGACAAGGAAGAAAGAGGGGGGAGGAGGAAGAATGGAGGAAAAAAGAAGGAAGGGAGGAGTAGAAAGGAAGAAAGATGGAGGAGGAGGTATAAGATGAAGAAGAGATGCAGAAGGAGAATTTGGAGGAGGAGAAGGAGGAGGAAGAGAATTAGGAGGGGGAGAAAAAAGAAGGGAAGGTGGAGAAGGACAAGGGAGAAAGGAGGAGGAAGAAGAATGGAGGCAGAATGAAGGAGGAGGAGGGGAGGAAGAAGAAGAGATGTAGAAAGAGAATTTGGAGGAGGAGGGATGGAGGAGGAGCAGTGAGAGAAAGAGAAAGAAAGGAGGACGAATGGAAAAATGATGAAGAAAGGAGAAGGAGGAGAAGTAATGGAGGAGGAGAAGGAAGAAGAAAAAGGGGGAAAGAAAGGAGGAGAAGGAAGGAGGAAGAAATGAGAAGGGAGGGAGGAAGAGAAACAAACACTTATTCAGAATTCAAAACTTGTTTTGCAAAAGGGAACTCCACACCCAACACTCCTGGCTCTTCTCGCACGCCATCCACTCCTGATTTCCCGTACTGGTCAAGGGTGCCTGCTCTCACTGGCGATATGCCACCAGCAGACGCTTTTGCACTGACCCTGCCAGCTTTGGCACCCACCAGCCGGGCAGCCAGCCAAGGCCTTAGCTCTGCTCTCCACCCGCTCACAAAAGTCCAGAAAGGTTACCCCACAACACAAAAAAATCTCTCCAAATCCTTACCTTCGACGCTGATCAAGAGCTCGTGCAATAAATTATGGTATTCCGTAATATCCTGGGGGGGGGGAATAGAGGAGTTGTTATGAAGACATCCCGGGGGTGGGATGGGGGGGATCGAACCCCCAATCCCAACCTCCAGAGTCCCAAAATGCAGCAGGGGGCTTTGAAACGGTCCTCCAATTACGACCGATCGGAGGTACGACACTGAAGAAAGCTACTTAGGACCGTTTCCCCACACCCATGATCGTCACCTGATCCAAATTTGCCCACCGGGCCACCGGCTCATCTTTACGACGGTCGCAACATTCCGGGGACAGGTGATTCCCCTCTTTTGCGACCTTTACAACGAGCCAAGTTAAGGGGGTTCGCTGAACACCCGTCTTCCTCGCTTAACAGGGCAGTGGTTTGTTTAACAACCGTGGCGACCGAAGGTCCTAAAACGGGACGCTCCTCGCTTAACAACGGACTGACTTAAACGGTGGAAATGCTGGGGGCTCATTTGCAGCTCTTAGTCGAGGGGAAATGAGTTAGTTGCGAAATTATGCAAGGAGCGCAAAGGGATTTCTCTTGACTTCCTTGTTCTGCTTGGGGTCCCACAGAATAGTTAGAAAAATGAGGCTCCATGCAGAGATTTTATTAAAATCATACAAATCACGTCCCACAATACCCCACCTGCAACAGGTTGTATATTGGACTGAACCAAATCAGAGAGAAAGGGGGGGGGGCGGTAATTCTGAATTTATTTATTTTTCCTCTTTTTCCCCGGTCGCTGGAAAATGTCAGCAAGAGGCCCTCGGGCTCTTTGGGGTTTCTATATAAAGAGAGTTAAACAGATTCACGGAGTTGGAAGGGCCCCTGTAGGTCATCTAGTCCACCCCTGTGGTTCTGTGGGTTTGACCCGGCTCTTTTTGCTCCCGTCACTACATCTGGAGCAATTTAGCAGGGTCTCCTGCCAATTTAAGATTATTTCTTCTGTAAAAGAGAGAGACCGAGAGACAGAGACAGAGAGACAGAGAGAAAGAGAAACAGGGAGAGAGAGAGAGAGACAGAGAGAGAGAGAGAGAAAAGAGAGAGAGAGAAACGGAGATAGAGAGACCAAGAGAAAGAGAAACAGGGAGAGAGAGAGAGAGACAGAGAGAGAGAGAGAGAAACGGAGAGAGAGAGACCAAGAGACAGAGAAACAGGGAGAGAGAGAGAGAGACAGAGAGAGAGAGAGAGAAAAGAGAGAGAGAGAAACGGAGATAGAGAGACCAAGAGAAAGAGAAACAGGAAGAGAGAGAGAGAGACAGAGAGAGAGAGAGAGAAACGGAGAGAGAGAGACCAAGAGACAGAGATAGAGAGACAGAGAGACAGAGAAAAAGAGACAGACAGAAAGAGAAACAGGGAGACAGAGAGAGAGAGACAGAGAAAGAGAGGGAGAAACGGAGAGAGAGAGACAGAGATACACAGAGAGACAGAGAAAAAAGGCAGTGAGAAAGAGAAATAGGGAGAGAGAGAGAGAGAGAAAGACAGAGACAGAGAGAGAGAAACGGAGAGAGAGACAGAGAGACAAAGAGAGAGACCGAGAGACAGAGATAGAGAGACAAGGACAGAGAAAAAAGAGACAGACAGAAACAGAAACACGGAGAGAGAGAGAGAAAGACAGAGAGAGAGAGAAAGAGAGAAAAAAGAGACACACACAGAGAGAAACGAGAGTGAGAAAGACAAGTTCCCTCTTTTCTTCCTTTCCTTTCTTTTCCTCCCTCTTTTCTTCCTTTCCTTTCTTTTCCTCCCTCTTTTCTTCCTTTCCTTTCCTTCCCTTTTTCTACTTTCCTTTCCTTTCCAATCCTTTCCTTACCTTTCCCTTCCCTTCCCTTCCCTTCGCTTTCTTCCCAAGGCAAGAGACCTTAACACCATCCCAGACAAATCATGGTCCAATCCTGGCTTGAAAAAAATATATCCAAACATCTGAATTTCAACTCCCCCCCCCCCCCTCACCTTGATGAATTTCATGAGAAGCTCACAGTCGCTGCTGACAGCCGGCCGGAAGAGACACTCCATCGCTCTGGCCAGGGGGGACGCGGCCCCAAAGTGGCACCAGTAAACAGCCACAGACGGTTGCCTCCCTCCTGCCCTGCCCAGGTTGGGAAGATTCCCGGTTGGTAGGTGGGTGCAGAGGGCCAGAGACCGATCACATGGCCCTGGGTGCGGCCAGCGCACTTTCCCCGGCCTGGAAGGTGCCAAGAACATTTATGGAATTCCTGATTGTGCGCCATTTAATCAGGCCTTTTATGACTTTATAAGTGACTATTTATAGGTTTTGCAAGATGATATTCAAACGGATTACACCAGAAGCGAGGAATCGACAGGGATAGAGATGAGAACGTCCACGGATCTACAGCTAGCCCTCGACTTATGGCCGCAAGTCAGCCCTACATTTCGGTCGCTAAGCGAGGCGGTTGTTAAGCGGGGTTAAAGTCACGGGCTAGTAGTTAGTTCCTGGGCATGGAGGGAGTGCCTGCCTGCCTCCCTCCTAAGTTGGATGGGGCCGTTCCAGAAACAGGTGACAAGGTGGAATGGGTTGGTGAGACCAGTTTACTGGTTAAGGTGCTGGGCTAGAGACTGGGAGTTCTAGTTCTTCCTTAAGGATGACACTAGCTGGGTGACTTTGGGCCAATGACTCAGAGATGGGGAGTTCTAGCCCTGTCTTAGGCATGAAAGCAGATGGTTGATTTTGGGCCACTCCCAGGCGACAGTAAGTTCTAGTTCTGCTTTATCCGCGAAAGCCAGCTGGGTGACTTTGGGGGAATGACCAGGAGATGGGGAGTTCTAGTTTCGTCTCGGAGAAGAAGGCCAGCTGGGTGACTTTGGGGGAATGACCAGGAGACGGGGAGTTCTAGTCTTGTCTTGGACAAGAAGGCCAGCTGAATGATTTTGGGCCAATGACCAGGAGACGGGGAGTTCTAGTTTCGTCTTGGGCAAGAAGGCCAGCTGAATGATTTTGGGCCAATGACCAGGAGACGGGGAGTTCTAGTTTCGTCTCGGAGAAGAAGGCCAGCTGAATGATTTTGGGCCAATGACCAGGAGACGGGGAGTTCTAGTTTCGTCTTGGGCAAGAAAGCCAACTGAGTAATTTTGGGCCAATGACCAGGAGATGGGGAATTCTAGTTTCTGGGTGATTTTGGGCCAATGACCAGGGGACGGGGAGTTCTAGTCTCTTCTTAGGGTGTGGTTGTGGTTGTGTGTGGGGGGTGGGTGGGCGGAAGGGAGATGAAGGACTATTCTGAATGTTGTGCCATCCAGGGAATTCTGGGAGTTGAAGTCCAGATGTCTCAAAGTCACCAACGGGTGTAGAAACTCCCGGCTAAATTCCCCCAGGACTCCGGGTGCGAATCCTGCCCCCCCCCTCCCGCAAACGACAACATTTCCGAATTGGGAATCTCTCCTTCCAAAAGGTTGCACCCAGCGACCTGGCTCGCCTATCGGAGTTTATCCATGATTTCCCCTTGGCCGAGTTTACCACCCCTCCCACCTCCCCCACGCCACTCATTAACCTTAGTTTATAACCCTTAATGACCATCTTAATCAATCAACTCACAATCTTCCGTCCAGTTGTTGCTACTAAATGCAATTTATGGCTCCTGCCAAGCTATTTCCAAAGAGGGGGGGCAGGATTTGGGCCAAACGTATATGCATTCCAGAGATCTGGGATCCCTGATTTCACAACGGATCTGATTGCAGGAGATCCGCCTTTGAACTCCCAGCCTAACAAATGTGTTTCTTGACCCACAATCACAATTAGCCATTTTGCAACGCGAGACCGAAGAAAGGTATCCTCGATGGTAGATGGGAAAAAATATTACCGGTAATCCTCCCTTCACAACCCTTCGCTCAGCGACCGCACGGAGTAACGGCCCCGGAAAAAAAGCGACAGACCATCGGTCCTCGGACTTACGACCGTCGCAGCATCCCTTGGAGCGACGGGGGTCAAAATTCAGGAATTAGGAAGCACGGGACAGGCAAAGTCAATTGGGTGGGGGGGGAGAGCCAGATTCACTTAACAACCGTGGGAACAAACCCTGGCGGGATTGACTTATCCACCGCCTTGCTTAGCAACGGAAATTCCCATCCCTATTGTGGTGGTTGAGTCGGGGGCTAGAAGAGAAGGACGAGGGGGGACTAGATAGCCATCTTCCAATATTTGAAGGGCTGCCCCCAAGAAGGGGGGGGGGTTCCACCTATTCTCCAAAGCCCCTGAAGGAAGGACAACAGAATCAGAATAACAGAGTTGGAAGGGACCTTGTAGGTCATCTAGTCCAACCCCGCCCAGGACGATGAAGCAACGGATGGAAACTCATCAAGGAGAGAAGCAACCTGGAATGAAGGAGTAAATTTCTTGACAGTGAGTGGAACTGCTTGCCACCAGAAGTCGTGGGTGCTTCCTCCCTGAAGGTTTTCTAGAAGAGTGGCCCGTCATTTGTCTGGAATGGTATAGGGGCTCTCCTGCTTGAGCAGGGGGTTGGACTGGATGACCTCCAAGGTCCCTTCCAGCTCTGTCATTTCCCTTCTCCCCATTTGCCTCCTTACATTCCAGAGACAAGCTGGGGCAGCGCTGCCCTCCTTCCAAACTTGACTTCCTACCCAACCGGTTCAAGCCGCTCCAGATCGCCTCCCCGTTGCCCCCCCCCCCGCGCCGCCCTCCCTCTTAATCAACTGGGGATAGAAAGAAGAGGAAGGAGTGACGGGGATGCGGCGTGTGCACGCGCAGGCGCGCGCGTCCCCCGTGAAACCGCTTCGACCTTAGCTCGCTATTATCTCCATCTTGGCCTGTTGAAGGCGAGCGGACTTCAACTCCCAGCATCCTCCAGCGTGGTCTCTGCCAGCCGCGGAACTCTGGGAGTTGGAGTCCGTACGCCAAGTCCGTTAAAACCCTAGTCTGGTTTATTCCTCCCCCCCGCCCCAATTTTCCCCTCCCTCTAGTTAGGGAGCCTCCTCCTCCTCCCCCACCCCACCCTCGAGATTCCCACGCCTCGTCCCGTTGCTTTTGCACGATAGATTGCTCCTGCAGTTCTTCTATTTCAGCGGTGTGAGTTCGATCCTAGGTAGAGGCGGATGGAGATGTCTCCTGAATGGGCAAAGGGTTGGACTAGATGGCCTCCAAGGTCCCTTCCAGTTCTGTTATCATTCAGTTATTCAGAAGTTGTGAGAGCTTCGTCACTGCAAGCTTCCAAAAAGAGACTGAACTGCCATTGGTCAAAAATGGTGTAGGGTTTCCTGCTTGGGCGGCGGGGGGGGGGGGGTGAGCTAGATGACCTCCAAGGTCCCTTCCAGCTCTGTTAACATTCTGTTATTCAGAAGTTGTGGGAGCTTCGTCACTGCAAGCTTCCAAAAAGAGACTGAACTGCCATTGGTCAAAAATGGTGTAGGGTTTCCTGCTTGGGCGGCGGGGGGGGGTGAGCTAGATGACCTCCAAGGTCCCTTCCAGCTCTGTTAACATTCTGTTATTCAGAAGTTGTGGGAGCTTCGTCACTGCAAGCTTCCAAGAAGAGACTGAACTGCCATTGGTCAGAAATGGTGTAGGGTTTCCTGCTTGGGCGGGGAGGGGGTTGGACTAGATGGCTCCAAGGTCCCTTTCCAACTGTTCATCTGTTAAATGGATAATGCGGGGGGAGAAGGAAAGTAGGGGCGGGGAGGGCATTCCTTTAACGTCAGGAAAGAAAGGGGGCGCGGCTTTCCTGGGCCCTCCCTCCGCTTGGGGATGATGGGAATTGTAGTCCTGCCCTAGCAAAATCTGGACTGAGCAAGGGGGGAGGCTTTTTTTGCGGCGTTGGGGGTGAAGTTGGGGCTGGAGTGAGGGGGAGACACACATTGCAGACGGCACTGCAACCGGTAAAGCCCCCCCGCCGTCCCCGCCAAGGAGATGCCCGGCTAGATGCCCGCTCCAAAGATGTTCCCGCACGCCTCCCCCCGCTGCCCCATGCTCGCGAGAGCGCGCTCCGCGGGTTCGAGCCGGGGGAATTCCCACCGCGTGCGCTCCTTGCAACTCGGGGATCCAACTCGCTTTTTTCCCCCTCTGCGCTGCCAGTTTTTGGAGACCGGATCGATGCCCGGCAGCGGAGTCGGTAACCCACGGGGAGGGTGGGGGGGGAAGTCTTCGTATTGCGGGGAGGGGGCTCGGCTTCGCTGGCTTCGCTCTCCGCTGACTCAACCCGGCGCTTCCGCTCCGCTCCGCCTGGCTGGCGGGAGCCGAGAAAGCGAAAGTGGAGCGGAGCGGAGAAGCGAATGGAACGTTGGAGGCCGCCGCGTTCGGCTTTGGAACGCTGCGGTGCTCGGCGTTCTCCCCCCCCCCCCCGCTTCGTTCGGAGCGGGGGGGAAAACACGACCCCTCCTCAAATATCATGGATCTAAAGCTGGGAAGGAGGGGGCAAAAAAATCCCAGCCTAGTTGCCCCCAGCCCCTTTAACACAATGGAAGCCCCCCACCCCTTTGCAATCACACCCCTAAGAAGCGGGGTGGGGGGGGGGAGAAGGAAGATGGGGGGGGAGAGAGACGTTTAATGCTGCTCTGTTGATCTTTCCTGCCCCCCCCCTTCGGGCAAGAAACTTAATCATTGCTAAAGACCCCCTCCCCAATTGTTGGAATGGTAGAGAATTTGAAAAGGGGAGGGGGGGTCAGAATGCAAGGAGGGAGGGTGTTAAATTTGAGGAAGGGGCTGCTGGAGGATTAAGATGGCTTTCTTTTAAGGAAGGGTCCCCTTTCTCTTTTAGGAAGGGTCTTTCTCTCCCCCCCTCCCCTTTTAGATAGGGTATTTTAAAAGGCTTTCCTGGATTTTGGGGCGGGGGGCGAGAAACAGGTTTTGCAATGGCTGGGACAGCTCTTCCGATTTTTAAAACCGAAGTCGAAGCTTAAATCTTCGCGGGGAAATCGGATTCTCCTTTTCTCTCTCGCTTCCCCCCCCCCCCGCATCAGGAATCGTTTTCTGAATAGTACAGTCCGCTCCGTTGTCGGCTGCAGTGGGAAGGAACCAAAAGAAGGGGCCGAGGGGGGCGGTATAAATTGGGATTGCTAAAAAAAGTGGGGGGAGGTTTAAGTGGGATTTTTGCACGTACACCTCGAGATGCATCGCGCTGAAGATGAAAAAAAATATATTTCTGAATGAAATAAAGCCCGGGTAAGGCTTTAATCATTTCCCCTCCGTTCTTTACGCCGCGGTATAGCCTCGCTGGCCTCCTCCTGTTTTTGCTTAAAAGGACGCGAAAGGAAAGCAGGTTAAAAACCTTTTCGTGATTCTTGCAAAGTTTGCTAATCGAGCCGGCGCCAGGTTGATAGCTATTTCCGGGAAACTTGGTGAGGTGGGGGACACACGCACTCATTTAAGTTTCCTAAAAGAAAGAAAAAACAACAACCCAGAATGCATTGCCTGTTTTGAAAAAAATAGTTGGAGTGGGGGGGTTGTATCAAAGGGGTGCATTTTCTGCCAAGCTAGAAAAATCGGATTTGGTAGCTCTCTGAGCTGGGTGGTTTTCACCACCAAACTAGGTAACAGCATCAGTGCAAAATAGCAATCTCTGATTAAGTACATAAATCAAAGCCACGAGGCCCAAATGGGGTCGGGGGTGGGTGGGTGGGCAATGCCAAAGAAAGTGTCCGATTTGGGGGCATTGGATGGGGGCGGAATTTGGAAGCTGCAGAGTCTTAGCGCCTAAATCAGTCTAAAGTCTTAAATCGACGTTGTTCACATGCTTGGCCCCTTTAAGATGGGTGGACTTCAACTCCCAGAATTCCCCAGCAGCAGAATTCTGGGAGTTGAAGTCTAACCTGTCTTAAAGGGGCCAAATCTGCAAAAAATACATTGGTCCAATTAAATCTAAACCATGGCTTTATACATCTTTATGCAAAGAGCTAAAAAGCAAGCAAGGACATGAAAAGCGCTAGATGAATGGATGGATGGATGGATGGATGGATAGATAGATGAGATAGATGAGATAGATGAGATAGATGAGATAGATATGGTAGATAGATGATAGATAGATAGATAGATAGATAGATAGATAGATAGATAGATAGATAGATAGATAGATAGATAGATAGATAGATATGGCAGATAGATAGATAGATAGATAGATAGATAGATAGATAGATAGATGATAGATGATAGATAGATAGATAGATGATAGATAGATAGATAGATAGATAGATAGATAGATATGGCAGATAGATAGATAGATAGATAGATAGATAGATAGATAGATAGATAGATAGATAGATAGATATGGCAGATAGATAGATAGATAGATAGATAGATAGATAGATGAGATAGATATGGTAGATAGATGATAGATAGATAGATAGATAGATAGATAGATAGATAGATAGATAGATAGATAGATATGGCAGATAGATAGATAGATAGATAGATAGATAGATAGATAGATAGATGATAGATGATAGATAGATAGATAGATGATAGATAGATAGATAGATAGATAGATAGATAGATAGATAGATAGATAGATAGATAGATATGGCAGATAGATAGATAGATAGATGATAGATAGATAGATAGATAGATAGATAGATAGATAGATATGGTAGATAGATAGATGATAGATAGATAGATAGATAGATAGATAGATAGATAGATAGATAGATAGATAGATAGATGATAGATAGATGATAGATAGATAGATACGGTAGATAGATAGATATGGTAGATAGATAGATGATAGATAGATAGATAGATAGATAGATAGATAGATAGATAGATAGATAGATGATAGATAGATAGATAGATAGATAGATATGGCAGATAGATAGATATGGCAGATAGATAGATATGGCAGATAGATAGATAGATAGATAGATAGATAGATAGATAGATAGATAGATAGATAGATAGATATGGTAGATAGATAGATAGATAGATAGATAGATGATTGATAGATAGATAGATAGATAGATAGATAGATAGATAGATAGATAGATAGATAGATAGATAGATAGATAGATATGGTAGGTAGGTAGATAGATATGGTAGGTAGGTAGATAGATATGGTAGGTAGGTAGACAGACAGAAAGACAGACAGATATAGATATAGATGATATAGATATATGGCTGTGTGTGTGTATGTATGTCCCAGCATAACGCCTCGAGCAATTTCAACCAAACTTGGTACACAGATGACTTACTCTCTGGAGAAAAATACTGTGGGGGTAAGACACCCGTAACACCCCCAGGGGTTTGTGTTCTGTTAAGATACAGCCTGTTGTGCCTTCAAATGGCTTCTACCGTACTGCCGTAAAATGGCTTCCACTGTACAGCGCAGCGGAGTTGCCGTGGTAACGGCTTCACAGTACTCCACAAGGGGTCCTCCCTCTGGTAAGGGGGAGAAAATCCAACATTACAAATTACGTTTAATGCCGATTTAGGATGTCATTTTGCCTTCTTTTTCTTTCTTTTTTAACTCCACCCGCAATGCAAACATTTATTTTGGGCGTTTCATGCCAAATGGCCTCGAAGACATTTTTGTACCGTTTTCTCCCGAATTTTTAATCTGACCTGCTCTCTGCTTAATTTGGTGCCACGTCTGTCTGGAGCAGCCATTTCCTGCTGCCTTCAAGAAACTTAAAGCGGACATAGCCAAATTCTCATTTCCTGTGTCAGCAGGAAGCACGCTGCGGTATAAAATTATTTTTGTAATCTCTTTTTTTTAATTAAAAAAACAAAACACATAATCTTATCATTTGCAATCTCCGTTGAGCCCCAATATGTCCGTTTGCTGGTTGAAATGTCGGTGAAGCGAGTTTTGCGCCGTGGTACGTTGAGTTTTCTTGGCAGAAGTTGCAATCGCTGCCGTTGTTAAGCGAGTCACATCGTTGTTAAGAGAAACACGGCAGTTCTTTCAGTTAGTAACCCGGTCGTTCAGTGAATCTGGCTTCCCCGTGGACTTTGCTTATGTCAGCAATAGGAGACAAGATTGGATCATGGGAATGCTGCAGCGGTCATAAGTGTGAGAAACGGTAGTGTCGCTTTTTTCTGGTGCTGTCGTATCTTCGAACGGTCGCTAAGTGTAAGTCGAGGATAAACTGTATTGCCTCTGCTTTCCGGGTCTATCAAACAATGATTTCTGACACAATTTCTTTTTTTAAATCCATCATCCTGGTTCCATTATACCAGGGGTGTCCAAACTTGGGAACTTTAAGACTTGTGGACTTCAACTCCCAGAATTCCCCTGGGGAATTCTGGGAGTTGAAGTCCACAAGTCTTAAAGTTCCCAAGTTTGGACACCCCTGCATTATACAATCCCTCCATCATTTTCTGCAAATATTTTCTTTCTTTCTTTCGGCTTTGAAACGGAGATGAGCACCGCCCCCTGGAGTTGGGAACAACTAGCACAGATGTGCGAAGGGAACCTTTATCGTTTTATATTGCACAAGCTTTGATCCGTGGTTACGCATAAGGACTTCGGATAGAAACCTTCGAGGGGTGGGAAATTCACGAGAGAAAGTGGAGTTTGCGCCTGGATTTACACCACAATCGAGCTAGCTTGGATTTAGCTTAGGGTTCTGTCTGAACAGACCATCATGGCTTATGGCCATTAAATAGAGCAGTCTTTCCCAAATCCCTAAACCTAAGCTAGAAGGGGGTCTTTTAAAATAGGTTTTTATTATACAGATAACTCACTTAGCGACCGTTCAAAGTTCCGACAGCCCTTGTGAAAAACGATTTTTTTCCCCACACTTATGACCCTTGGAGCATCCGGTGGTCACGTGATTAAAATTCCAAAGCTTGGCCGTTGACTCACATTTATGACGGTTGCAGGGTCCTGGGGGTGGGTGGGTCCCATTTTTGTGACCTTCTGACAAGCCGAATGGGGAAACCAGATTCACTTAACAACCGGGTTACTAAATCAAGAACCGCGACGATTTACTTAATAGCGGTAGCAATAACGGTCGTAAAGTGGAGCAAAATTCACTTAACAACTGTCTCACTTAACAATGGACATTTGGGGCTCCGTTGTGGTCGTATGTCGAGGACTGTCAAGGTAGTCCTCGACAGTTCATTTAGTGACCGTTTGAAGTTACAGCGGCGCTGAAAAAAGGGACTTATGGCCGTGTTCCACACTTACGACTGTTGCAGCATCCCCATGGTCACATAATCAAAATTGGCTCACCTTTATGACACTTTTAGTGCCCCAGGGTCACGTGATCCTCTTTTGCCACAAGCAAAGTCAAAAGGGCGAACCAGATTCACTTAACAACTGCGTTAGCGTTGTGGTCATAAGTCGAGGACTATCTACGATGCGAGTTTTTTTTTTCAAAAATTTTTTCGCCAATGAACACTGTGAGTTGGGCAGCTTTGCAACTTGGTTTTATTGCACAACTAGTCTATGCTATTTGTATTCAATTTAGCTGTATTCCTTTATTTTATTTTTATTTTTATAGCTGATAACTTGCCGTTACCCGCGTATTTATTTATAGGGGGGAATATGTCCTGACTGAACGTAATTTTTAATGTTGGATTTTCTCCCCTTACCAGAGGGAGCCCCCTGGTGGAAGTACTGGGAAGCCGTTACCATGGCAACTCCACTGCACTGTACATTAGAAGCCGTTTTACAGCAGTACGGTAGAAGCCATTTGAAGGCACAACAGGCTGTATCTTCACAGAACACACACCCCGAGGGGTTTTAGGGGTGTCCTACCCACACAATATTTGTTTCCAGAGAGTAAGTCCCCTGTGTACCACATGCGGTTGAAATTGCCCGAATTCTTCGTCTTCACTTCCGCCGTGTTAAACAGCAGGGACCTTTGCTTCCACCTTTTTCTTTACTGCCTCAGTTTCCCCGTCGGAAAGAGAAATAAACATGGAGCAAGACATCGACGCATCGCTCAGCCTACCCTTAAGCCAAGGTACCTTTGAGGAGATGTGGCAGTCCGAAATTACCAACCTGTTTTCCGTGAGTGTGAAATTTCTCTTCCGCCATTTTGGTGGACTTCGATTCCCAGAATTCCCCAGCCACTGTGGAATTCCAGGAGTTGAAGTCCACCCCGAAGTTTGAAAACCACGGATCATTCGAATCCATGTGTTTGCCTGAGTCGACGCCAAACGCTACCTTGTCAACTATGTTACAAGGTGGCTTGTCTCTTGTGGAGGAAACCCTGAAGGTCTCTTGACCAAGCCACGATTGGAGGTTTCTTGGGCATTGAAATGCCCGGGATCGTTGGTTTGTCAAATCAGGAAACCATCGCTTCAAATCAACATGTAAATGTCATTTTTGCGGACTCTTAGTGGGCCATTCCGTGACATCCGGGATATAATGATAATATCTTTGCATGTTATAGGAATCGGAGATGATGGGCTCCTCCATTCAGCAAGTCACCGTCCCTTTCCCCGAAGAAGGGGGCAGCTCCATGGATCAAACCAACTTTGGCTTGTTGGCGCCTCTGGATGCAGGCACTCCGCTGGGAGAAGGCTACAGCAACATCTCGTGTTTGGGGGGGTTTTCGGTGGACCCCCAACTCCTGCTCAATGACCCCAAAGATTATGGGGCCGGGGAGAGCTGCCTCTTCCCCCCCACCGAAAACCATCCTGGCCAGTTCGGCTTCGATCTGGAGTTTGAGAAGTCAGGCACCGCCAAATCGGTCACTTACACGGTACGAAGTGGGGACCGGGGAGATCACAAGTTCTAGGACTTAAATTGGGGGGCAGGGGTCTTTCCTTCCCCCCCAAAAAAATGGGTCTTCTGTGTTGATCGGGGACATCTGGGAGGGGGCTTAGGTCAAAAAAGTCAAAATGACTGCCGTCCCGGGTCATTCCTTTCCCCCTTATGTTAGATCAACATAACCTAGATTCCATCTTTCCTTCCGGCAATCTCGGTTTGTCATTGATCCTGGTTTGTTAAAAGCACACAGGGTGGACGGGTGAGGTCAACTTAACTTAGATTGCATGTTTCCTTGCTGGCAATCTCGGTTTGGGAGCATTTATCCTGCGCCTTTCGGAGACACCCCCCCCCCCCCCAACTGGCAAAACCCTGGGAGAAGACCTTCCCTTTTCCCTCTCATTCCCCCCTCCCCAATTTATTTGTACCCTATCAGATTACACCTTGGAGGAAGACCCTCTGCCCCCACCCCGGACCCCCAATTTTTAACTCACCGCTTAGCTGGTGCCCCGATTTTTCTAACTTCAACACATCGATTCGCTTCTTCGGCCATTGGTCACTTTCCCGATTCTTGGTTGGGGATTAAAGCCCCCTCCCCCTCCTTCTTCGGTTTCAGCACACCCACCCAATGGCTGGGCTTTGAATTAGGGTGGGGGTCTCGATGGAGACTACCCCCCTTCCCTTCTGCCTTGCGCAGAACGCTGCCTGCCCGCAACATGCCTGGACATGTTTCTCTACTGGGTTTTGGGAGGGTCCCAGATTTCTCGGGAGACCCCCGCCCCATTTTCCGGCATATGGCGAGAGACCTCCTCCCCACGGCCCAAATTCCTTCTCTTGCAATGAAGGCAGAAGGGGCCAAATGCCCAACACCGTTGCGTTGGGAAACTTGGGTAAGGGGCTTGCTTGAAATGGGAGGGTTGCGATGCAAATCTTGCCCCCCCCGCCCCCCAGTCCCACCAACAAATGATTGCAATGCAAGGCAGGTCTTTGGGGGGGGGGACGACTCACAACGACAACTTACGACCTTCGTGAAATGGAAGGAGTCTAGAAATTCAACAAGTACAGTTGAATAAATACAGTTAATAAAGTCCTCGACTTATGGCCACCGTTGAGCCCAAACTCCCCATTGCTAAGTGAGAGGGTTGTGACGCGAGTTTTGTCCCGTTTTACCACCTTTCTGGCCACTGTTGTTAAGCGAACCACAGTTTTGAAGTTAGTAAGATGGTCGTTAAGCGAATCTTGCCTGCCCTGCGGATTTTGCTTGCTGGGAGGTCAGGGCATAAGTATGAGTCAGCTGCCAAGCGTCACATGACTAGGATGCCACCAACGGTCATAAGTGCGAAAAACGTTTCAGTGCCGTTGTAACTTTGAATGGTCACTAACCGAACTGCCGTAAGTTGAGGACTATCTGTTTACATTTAATAAATGCAAGTAGTCCTCGATATAACGGCCACAATTGAGCCCAACATTTCTATTGTTAAGTGAGACAGTTGTTAAAGTGAGTTTTGCCTCATTGTGCAACCTTTCTTGACACCGTCGTTAAGTGAAACGCTGCAAATTGTTAATTGAGTAACCCGGTTGTTAAGTGAATGTGGCTTCCCCCTTGACTTTGCCTGTCCAAAGGTCGCAAAAGGGGATCGCGTGACCCTGGGAACGCTGTGACCGCCATAA
The DNA here is from genome assembly GCF_964273705.1 of Natrix helvetica. NCBI lineage: Eukaryota > Metazoa > Chordata > Lepidosauria > Squamata > Natricidae > Natrix > Natrix helvetica. The sequence goes on along the minus strand of NC_138555.1, from coordinate 85,006,437 downwards.
ATACGAGTCAGTCACCGAGCATTTGACTGGGGTGGTCGTAAGTGTGAAAAACAAGTCACGTTTTTCAACGTTGTAGATTTAAACGGTCGTAATCCGAGGACTAGCCATAACATGAATTTTTCACTGCCGTTGCAGCTTCGAGTGGTCACTAAATGAGACGGTTGCAAGTCAGGGACTGCCGGTTGATTCGTTCCGGGAATGTATTTTTGGGAAACTTTTAACTTAACTGCAGGGGGCTGGACTAGAAGACCTCCAAGGTCCCTTCCAGCTCCTTCTCTTCTAAATCTTCCTTTTTCTTTCTTTTCTCTCCTGCAGTTCTCGACGGAGCTGAAAAAGCTTTTTTGCCAAATTGGCAAAACGTGCAAAGTGCTGGTTAAGACCTCCGGGATCCCCCCGCCCGGTTCCGTCATCCGGGCCATGGCCGTTTACAAGCGGTCCGAGCACATGGCCGAAGTGGTCAAGCGCTGCCCCCACCACGAACGGCAGCCCGAGCACAACGACGGTCAGCCGGGGGCTTTAGGAGGAAAAGAGGAGGGGTCTTTTGGGACACGGGGAAGAGTTATGGGAAGGCTGTGTTGCAGGGGCCCTGAAATCTGGGGAGGGGTCTTCTGGGACACAGGAGGCGTGGCCAGTCTGGAATGCAAAGGAAATCTGGGGAGGGGTCTTTTGGGACATGGGGAGGCTGTTTTGCAGGGGCCCTGAAATCTGGGGAGGGGGTGTTCAGGGACACGATGGGGGGGGTCTGGGCAGGCTGTATTGCAGAGGGTTTGAAACTCGGGGAATGCTTCAGCGGTCGTAAGTGTGAAACACAATCCTCTTTTTATGTGCCGTTGTCGCTTTGAGTGGTCACTAAGCGAAGAGTCATAAGTCGAGGACCAGTTATAATTGGGGTGGGGGTGGGACACCGGCCTCCAAACTCAAACTTCTGTGGTTGCGATGGCCATCAACTCAAAACGTCCCCCCGTTTCTTTTCCTACCCCGCACCCCGATTTCTGACTTTGCACAGGGGTGACCCCCGCCGACCATCTCATCCGGGTCGAAGGAAACCCCCAGACCCATTACTACACAGACCCAGCCACCAAACGGCACAGCGTCTGCGTTCCTTATCAGAAGCCTCAGGTGAATTTTTTGGGGTGGGGCTGGGGGGGTGAGGTTAGGGCGATTTGGGGTCCCCCCCAGCTCTCCACCCTTCCTTTCTTCGTCTGCTGCCCTCTTTTGGGCTACCCGGCCGACGGTCTGTAGTCTAGAAATACTGAGAGGGCTTCCCCCCCCCTCTAGATTCTGGGTCTTTTCAGGTAGACTGCTCCTGAATAGGGAAGCTCTACTGCTCGTCGCCAGAGCAGAGAGATGTGGGATGCCCCCCCCCGCGCCCCCCCCCCCCCCTGGAGCCTGCACTCATCCGTCTCTTGGTTCCTGGAGGGTTTTTTCTTTTCTTTCTTTTTTTGCAACCTTTTTAAAATGTCCATTTAAATTTTTTCACTGTTTTTCTCCTTTTTTGCATCGTTTTAAAAATGTTTTAATTGGCCTTTTTATTTTTTTCACTGTTTTTCCCGTTTGGTTTTTTTTGTTGCATTTTTTGTAAAAAGTTTTAATTCGCATATTTACATGTCTTCACTGTTTTTCTCTTCTTTTTTTTTTGCATCATTTAAAAAAAATTAATTCACCTATTTCATTGTTTCCACTGTTTTTCTCCCCTTTTTTGGCATCGTTTTAAAAATGTTTTCATTCGCATATTTACATTTTTTTCATTGTTTTTCTGCTTTTAGTGATCTCTGGTTTTCCCAGAGTCGCCTTATCAGGGTGATGGAATAAATAAAATAAATAAAGTTGCAGCATCTGAGCGTGCTCAAACGTTGTAATTGCGGGGGTGCGGGATTGCAAATTTTTTTTGGGGGGGTTGTTTCTATTCAGTTTGATGCTTTCTTTTAATTCGTGGGGGGGCCTTGTTCCAGATGTCCGAAACGCCAAGAAATTTGGCTAAAAATGGTCGGGATGATTGGTTCTTGTGGCGAGGAGTTCTGTTGACTCCTCCTGCCCTGTTTTGCCCCTTGTGAAGTTCTCCATCCTCTCCCCGCCACTTTTACTGAATTCCCAGTTTCTTCCCAGCTTTCCCCAGTCCTTGAGAGCCGCTTGAGGTTCATTGAAAACTCGGACAGATATAACCCCTCTATTTATGACTAATGGAGCCTTACTATCACAGCTGTAAGTAATGACAGTTGTAAAGAGGGTAACCCACACGACCGAACTGATTTTATGACCTTTCGGCAGCCGTCGTTAAGCGAACGCTATGGTTGTTAAATGAATCGTGTGCCCGTTGTGTCAAGAAGTAAATTATCTCCTTTTAATGACCCCGTAATACCTTGCGGCGTAGAACCTGGGGAATTGAATGCAGCTGAGAGTTTTACTGGCCGGATGCCCTTCCCTGTTGCCAGTGCGGAGTTTTGTTCGGCGGAAGATTCTCATTCTGCTCAGAGAGAAATATCTGCCTCCACCTAGGGTCGAAGCTGATTGCGAGGCAAGAGCTCCACCGTTGCTCATGCCCAAGATGTGGTCACATGACTGGGGGGGGGGAGGCGGCTGTTGAAACTTGGGAACTTGGGGTCGTGAGTACCCCGTGGAGATCCATCGTAACTTTGAATGGTCGCTAAGCAAGGACCACCTGCAATTGTGCAAATCTCTCTCTCTCTCTCTGCCCTGCAGGTGGGGATGGCATCCACCATCATCTTGTACAATTACATGTGCAACAGCTCGTGCATGGGTGGCATGAACCGACGCCCCATCCAAACCATCCTGACGTTGGAGTCCGCACAGTGAGTGTCCCTCTTCCTCCCCCTCAGCCTCTTCCTCCCCGTCTCCAATGGCGGTCCCTGGGCGGGATGAAATTAGATGGCATTGATCGTAGAATCCTGGCCTTTGGAGGGGGACACGAGAGGTCATCTAGTCCAACCCCCTGTGCAGGGCAACGGATTCCCAGGTTTTGGAAAGGTGCGTCAACACGTGACCCCGATCTAATTTCAGGAGGCTTTTTTTGTGATGGTCGTTAAGCGAACCCGCTACGGGGCGCTTTTTTTTGTTTTTGTTTTGCCGGAAACAGGAAGTAAATATCAATTTCCGGAAAGCAAAGAATTGTAGTCATGTGATTGCAAGACAAGGCAGAGGTTTGGAGTTACGGGTCCAGTTCGTTTTGGGGGACCCGTCGTAAATTTGGACGGTCGCTAAGCGACCGTTCCTAAGTCGAGGACTTGCGGTAAACATGAGAAGCTCAGTCATTGCTGAAGGCATTGGGTATTTTAGTAAGGGGATTGTGTAGTATGTGCTAGAATTTGAACCCGGTGCTCGTCTGGAGGCTGTTGCATGAATGGTATAAAACCTTTTCTTTCCCCATAGCGGGGAGGTTCTGGGACGCCAATGTTTTGAGGTTCGTGTCTGCGCCTGCCCCGGACGAGACCGACGGTCGGAGGAGCTGCAGAGAGAAAAATCCTTGCAAACTACGAAAAAGGGTACATTGGAAGGATGGAGGAGGAGTGGAATGGCAGAACGTTGGGAGGGGGGCGAGTCAAAAGAGGAATTAGTGTAGAATCCTTACATAAAGCAGTTCAGTTGGAAGATTCCTGCACGGAGGCTTTTAGCAATAAAGCAGTTTAGCTAGAAGATTCCTGCACATAAGTTTTCAGCATGAAGCCGTTTGGCAAGAAGATTCCTGCTCATAGTTTTTTAGCAATAAAGCAATTTAGTTAGAAGATTCCTGCGCATGGGCTTTTAGGAATAAAGCAGTTTAGTTAGAAGATTCCTGCGCATGGGCTTTTAGGAATAAAGCAGAAGATTCCTGTGCGGAGGTGTTCAGCAATAGAACAGTTTAGTTAGAAGATTCCTGCTCATAGTTTTTTAGCAATAAAGCAATTTAGTTAGAAGATTCCTGCGCATGGGCTTTTAGGAATAAAGTAGTTTAGTTAGAAGATTCCTGCGCATGGGCTTTTAGGAATAAAGTAGTTTAGTTAGAAGATTCCTGCGCATGGGCTTTTAGGAATAAAGTAGTTTAGTTAGAAGATTCCTGCGCATGGGCTTTTAGGAATAAAGCAATTTAGTTAGAAGATTCCTGCGCATGGGCTTTTAGGAATAAAGCAGAAGATTCCTGTGCGGAGGCTTTCAGCGATAAACCAGTTTAGTTGATTAGATTCTCCAAATATTTTGAGCCTGGGGAATGATCCAAGTATATAAGTACATCGGATCACGGGGAAGGATCTCTTTGTGCAGACTACAATGAATCTGCAGAACTCCCCATCACAGGATGCTGCAAGAGTGTTCTGTTTCTATTGTATTGTATTTATTAAAATGTATATAAAGCTCATTATCCCTAAGTGGTTTGCTCCTGAAAACGGAGGGGTGGGGGGAGAGGAAGCTGTGCGGAGCAGACGCGGCTTCGGGGACTTCCTCGTGGTCTCCTTTCCTTGCCCCAAAGAGGGTGGGATATCAACGGTTGTGGTTTTGTCCCCCCCCCTTTTTTTCCCCCCCTTTCTCATCCTTGCCTCTTGCTTCTCCAGCTCCTTCGCAAGGCCAGCGTCCCTGCGCCCCAAGCAGGAGCCCAGTGCAAATCCCGCCGCAGGAAGACAAAGACGAATCGGGAGGCACACCTCAGCCCGAGGTTTACACACTCGTTGTGAGTTGTGTGTTGGGACTGCCGTGGCGGTTTGGGGAGAGGGTTAAGAGTTGCCCCCCCCCCCTGGGTCCTTCGAGTGTCAGACGTTCCAGCTTTTGGGGGGGGGGGGCTAAAGGACTCCCCGAGGGTCACCGGAGCAGCTTGAACCCCGAGCCGACCTCTTAAGGTGTCCATTTTGTTTGCAGATTCGCAACCGCAGACATTACAACATCTTAAAAGAACTTTTAGAATCACTGGAGTACAAGGAAGCGCACGAGAGGGAGAACTCGGAGGGCTGCAAGACCGGGAAAAGGTGGGTGACGGATCCCCCACCCCAAATTACATGAACGCTCACTTTGCCTCTCGTCTTTGCAGCTTGGCTCGCTAACTCGAGCTCTCTCCATTCTTTCCCCAGCCTCCTGAAGAGCCGGAAACGAACCAAGCTGACCTCCCCCCATCAAAAGTCGAAAGTCTGCGTGAAGGATGAGACCCTGGACTCCAATTAGTGTGTGGGGGGGGTATGCCGTACCCCACTCCCCCACCCCAATATATTTTGGCCTTGTTTGTTATGCTTTCTTTCTCTGTTTGGGCTTCCAAGGTTGCTCCCATTTCCCAAATTCAGAACCCCTGAGGTTTTGGGATGTGTGTGTCCCCCATCACCCCCCCCCCCAAATGGACTGCCACCTGCTCCCCAATCTTAATTGGGGAGACCCCCCCTCTGGCTCCCAGCCTTCTTCCCCCTTTCTCCACCGTTTCTCCCTCCCCTTGCAACGTGGGTGTTGAAACACGCCCCCCCTCCAGATTTCCGAACCCCAAATTGGGGGGGGGGAGGGTTTCCTTTCCGAAATATCTAATTTGGGGGAGGGGGTGATCACGGCTGGTTCCGTGCCCCTCCCCTCAACCCGATCAAAGAGGCATTGGCGAAGTGATTTTTTTGACAAGGTTTTTGAAGGTGGGATTTCATCTCCCAGAATTCCACACTTTGAAGTGGGAGAATTCTGGGAGTTGAAGTCCACAGTTGCTGGCGGGGGGGGGAATTCTGGGAGTTGTAGTCATGGACATTGCCAAGCTTTTGCCAAAAAAAAAAAAAACCCCACCAGCAAACCTTCTGGCCTTGTAGTTTTAGCCCCTATATTATGTCTGCCATGAATACAGTATTAATTTTTTTGTAGGTTAGGTTTTTCTAGTGTCCCTTTTTTAAAAAAAAAATTACTTTCTTATTTGCACCTCCCTCTTGGTACGTTCCTTGGAACGGTATTATTTTTTAAAATTACTGGATTCTTCCGCTTGTTTTATCTTTTTCTACGGAATAAAAACAGTTTTTTTTTTCTTAAAGTTGGGCAAAAGTGGTCATTGGTGAACGTTTTAATTCTAAACCAGGATGTGGGGGAGGGGGGGGACGGTTGGATCGGCTCTGTTTTACAAAATCCCCCCCCCCCCCTTCCCAATTCTGTCATCTTCTGTTATCCTTCTAGGACAGGGGTGTCCAAACTTGGGAACTTTAAGACTTGTGGACTTCAACTCCCAGAATTCCCCAGCCAGCTCTTTCCCCCCCCCCCACTTTGCTGAAGTCAAGATATATTACGCTTCCTGCATACCCCCCACCGTCTATTAAGAAAGTTACCCTATGCGGCTGATTGGGGATTCTGGGAGTTGAAGTCCACCAGTCTTAAAAGTGCCCACGTTTCCCACTAAAACTCCGAAGCCCCAGATAAGTAGGATGGGTTGATGGTCCTCCGCAAAATATTGTTCCTAGTCAAATTATGGGTAAACAGATTTTTTGGTGACAGGTAGTCCTTGATTTACGACTGCAAATTGAGACTGGAACCTCTGCCGCTAAACCATGCAGCCGTTAAAGGAATCGCACCTGATTGTACAACCTTTCTTTGCATGGTCGTTAAGCGAATCAAGCTGGCTTCATTGACTTCGCTTGAGGGAAGCTCCCTGGGGTGGTCAAAGAGGGGGATACGAGGTTTCTGCAACCGGCAGAAGTACATGCCTGTTTCTAAGCAACTGAATTTTGATCACGTGACCGCAAGGAAGGTGAGAACTGGCTGCAAGTCCTAACTTTGAAACGGTCGTAAGTTGAGGACAACCTGTAAAATGTCTCCCTTCGGCTTGTTCTATTCAGCCAACACCAAAGGTGTTAGAACTTCCCTTGGCCACTAGGGGGCAGCATTCCATTCACTTAATGATTCATCAGGTTCTTTCTATAGGATTTAAACCCACTCGCAAGATTTGAACTCGTGGCCTGGTTCTGACTTGCCTCCAGTAGGGTAAAAATACCACGCAGGATACAGACTGGGGTGGGAGTTTGCTGTTGCTAAGTGAGACATTTGTTCCAGGGAGTTTTGCCCTGTTTTACGACTTTTCTGGCCACCGTTGTTAAGTGAATCATTGCATTTATTACATTAGTGACATGGTTGTTAAGTGAATCTGGCTTCCCCCCATGGACTGTGCTGGTCAGGAGGTCGCAAAAGGGGATCCCGTGACCCAGGGCACACTGCGACCGTCATAAATGTGGGTCAGTTGTCAAGTGTCCAAATTTTGATCACATGACCAAGGGGATGCTACAAGCGTCGTAAGTGTGGGAAAGGGTCCTAAGTCACTTTCAGTGCTGTTGTATCTTTGAACGGTCACTAAATGAACGGTTGTAAATCGAGGACTCTGTAATTCCCATTCTTAAGATAGCCAAAATATAACAGATTGGACTTTTTCACTTGACAACTTCCAGATGGTGGACTTCAACTCCCAGAATTCCCTGGCCAGCTCAGCTTCCTCAAAGTCCACCCCTATTAAATCACAGTGACTGGGGGATTCTGGGAGTTTAACTCCACCCCTATTAAATGACAGTGACTGGGGGATTCTGGGAGTTGGAGTCCACCCGTATTAAATCACAGTGACTGGGGGATTCTGGGAGTTGGAGTCCACCCGTATTAAATCACAGTGACGGGGATTCTGGGAGTTGGAGTCCACCCCACACGCTCCCCCCCCTTTGCTTGACCGCGCTTGCCAACAAAATGAGGAGGGGGAACCACCCCTCCCCTCCCCCAAAGAGAAGAGCCCACCACCTCTTGAAGTTTTAAGTTGTTGATGTACCCAGCAATGCTGTGCTTTCTTCAGGGGGTGGGGGGTGGGTGGGGGGATACAGACGCTTGTGGGTCTAGGGGGAGGGAAGTGGGGCGTTGTCTTCCTCTCCCGCCCCTTCTCCCCCACTGAAAGCTGGCACTGCCAACTTTCTCCGGCAAAGGGGCCAAGAGCGTCAGCCTCTCCTCCTGTGGCCTTGAGTGGGGGGGGGGGGGAGGGAGCCAACACGATTTTCAAGGACTGGCGAAGGTGGCATTTTCCAGGGCACGGTGGCATTTCAGGAGGGAGGCGTTGAGAAGGCCTGGGATCCGTCCCTCAGCCTTTGGCCAGGCCACAATGGGGAGGATCAAGGGCTGATTTGAGTAACGGAGAGCAGAGAACTTAGAAGAACAGGGCTGGAGGGGGAGCCTAGAGGTCTTCTAGTCCAACCCCCTGCTCAAGCAGGAGTGCCCTTAACACATGGCCGCCCAATCTTTGCTTGAAAACCTAAAGATGATGATAGATTATAGATAGAGAGAGAGAGAGAGAGAGAGAGCTTTGCGTGCCGTTAAGGTCTCCAAAGGGAATCACTGTGATACTACAACCGTCATAAGTATGAGTCAGTGGCCAAGCGGCCAGATTTCAATCCCGCGGGGTGCTCCGATCGTCTGAAGTGAGAACCGCAGCCCCAAATCCCATTTTCCCAGTTGCCGTTGCAACTTTGAACGGTCACTAAGTGAACTCTTGGTAAGTCGAGGACTTCCTATGGCCACCTACTTCCATGCCGCTCAAATTTCACCCCTAGAATCAGCTCCAAATCCAGGATATACATAACATTATCTCTCTGTACCCCATTTTGTTTCTGCAACTGGCCCCTCTTTGCTTTGGGGAATGAAATATTCTTTTCTGATTGCAGTCTAAAATCTCATTTTTATTTAATTTTTTGCTCGCCCCTGGCTGGAGTTGGGACTTCAGAATTATCCTTCGGGCTGCAGTGAGGAAGAGGAAGGAAGGAGGAAGGGGAAGACCTCCCAAAGGGCTGAATTGGGGCGGGGGGCTCCCCCGGGCTGGCTCTCGGGCAGGCAGCCAAGCTCTGCAGAGCTGGGGCCACCCGAGGCCACGCAGAAGAGCCTCCCTCCTCCCTCCTCCTCCTCCTGCAGGCTGGCATCCGGCCACACCGCGGCTGAGCTGAGCCGAAGTTGGCCGAGACCCAGCTGGATGGCACCAGCAGGATAAAGAAGCTGGCAGCAATAGAGGGGGATGGAGTGGGGGGGGGGAAGGCTGGCAGCATGGAGCCCTTTTGCCATCGCCCACGCATGGTGCGATCCGGGCACAAGGAGAGCTTGGAGTCTTTGCAGGGCCTGTTGGTTGATGCGCCAGTCGGTGCCTCCTCCGAGCACTCCTTGGTCTTCCCTGCGCACCCCGATTTCGAATGCATGCCAGCCCCTCTCTGCAAAGCCTTGGCACTCTTCCCTCCCTCCCCCCACAACTTATTTGGTTGGGTAATTTCTCCCCCCACTCGCCACCCCCCCACCCTTTTCCTGCTTGAGGAGCGGGCTGGACTAGAAGACCTCCAAGGTCCCTTCCAGCTTATTCTATTCTATTCTATTCTATATTTAATTTTATTCTTACCTTTACTTTTATTCTATTGTATTCTATATTTAATTATATTCTTACCTTTACCTTTATTCTATTTTATTCTATTCTATATTTAATTTTATTCTTACCTTTACTTTTATTCTATTCTATTCTGAATTCTATTTTATTCTATTCTGAATTCTAGTCTATTCTGAATTCTAGTCTATTGTATTCTATTCTATTGTATTCTATTCTATATTTAATTATATTCTTATATTTAACTTTATTCTATTCTATTCTGAATTCTATTCTATTCTATATTTAATTATATTCTTACCTTTACCTTTATTCTATTCTATTCTATACAGAATACTATTCTATTCTATATTATATTTAATTATATTCTTACCTTTACCTTTATTCTAGTCTATATTTAATTGTATTCTTACTTTTACTGTTATTCTATTCTATTACTTCTCGTCTTTATTCTATTCTATTCTATAATTTCTATTCTATTCTAATTCTGAATTCTATTCTATTCATTCTAATCTATTCTACATTCTTTTCTATTCTGTTTATTCTATTCTATTTTCTATTTTATTAACTCTATTCTGCTCTATTCTATTCTATTCCAATTTCTATTCTGTTCTGTTCTAGTCTAATCTAGTCTAGTTTATCCTAGTCCATCCTAAACCTAACCCCTCCCACTCCTCAGCTAACTTCCCACCGGACCCCCCCTCTCCGCCCTTGGCAGTGTAGGGAACCCCCAAATTGCAAAGTCAAATTGCATCCCGAGATTGGCTGGTGGGGGGAAGGGGATAAGGTTGTATTATGGTGCCCACCCCCCCGCCCTGGTCAGGGGATTATGGGATCTGCCTTGTGGAAGCAGCTGGTGACGGACAGCCGCTGGGGGGCTGGGGGTGGGGCAGGATTAAGCCTAACCCATCATAAAACCAGGACCGAGAGCCAGTTATGGGGCTGGCAGGATGGGGGGGGGGGCGCAGGCTGGGTTTTTTTTGGGGGGGGGGGCAAAGGAGTCACAATTTGGAGAAAGAGTTAGCCCCTCCTCTCTCAAATAGGACCCCTGGCTAGAGGGAAAAAGCATCCATGGGCGTTTCCAGCAGTCCTTGACTTACGACCGTTCATTTCGTGACTGCGACTATACTGCGCTGAAAAGAAAGCAATTCAGGGCCGTGTTCCATACTTACGACCGTTGCATCCATCCCCGTGTTTGTGGGATCCAACTTCGGACGATTGGCCACCGACTCGCATTTACGACGGTCGCAACATCCCCCTCGTCTTATATACTACAAAGTCAATGTTTTTATGAGCTTAGAGCATATAATACAAAATAGAAAAGAAAATAGTTGGAAAATGGGGGAGGGCAAAAAGGGGAAGGAAAAGGTAGATTTTTTTTGCCAGAAGGAGAGGAAGTGCAGCTTGTTCTCGACTTACGACCATAATGGAGGCCACCATTTCTATTGCTAAAGCGAGACCGTTGTTAAGTGAATTTAGGCCCAAGTTGCAATCTTCCTTGCCGCAGCTGTTCAGTGAGTCCCTGCCGTCGCTAACCGAGTCACATGGTCATTAAGCGGATCTGCCTTCTCTGGTCGGAAGGTCAGCCAAGGGGGATGGCGTCTCACACACACACACACACACACACACACACACGTAAATCAGGTGACCAGGGAGATATTGCGACAGTCATAAGTGTGAAACATGGGCCTCAGTCGCTTTTTAAAGTGCCTCAAGCAGTTACTGAATGAACGGTCGTAGGTCGAGGACTCGCTGAAAAGTGAATCTGCTCGGGGCAAGCAGCAGTGACCCACTTCTTTCTCAAATCCGATTACAAATCCTGCATAAATCCAGAGCTTCCCCAGGGCTTAATCTTACAGAAAGTCTAAGGAAAAGGTAGATATGGATATACAAGAGAGAGAGAGAGAGAAAGAGAAACAGATAAAGAGAAAGAAAGAAAGAGAGAGAGAGAGAGAGAGAGAGAGAGAGAGAGAGAGAAAGAAAGAAGAAAGAAAGAAAGAAAGAAAGAAAGAAAGAAAGAAAAAGAAGAAGGATGGATGGATGGATAGATAGATGATAGATAGATAGATAGATAGATGATAGATAGATAGATAGATAGATGATAGATAGATAGATAGATGATAGAGAGAGAGGGAGAGGGAGAGAGGTAGGTAGGTAGGTATAGATAGGTAGAGATGGATGGATGGATGGAGATAGGTAGATAGATAGATAGATAGATAGATAGATAGATAGATAGATAGATAGATAGATAGATAGATAGATAGACAGACAGAGAAAGAAGGAAGGAAGGAAAGAAAGAAAGAAAGAAAGAAAGAAAGAAAGAAAGAAAGAAAGATAGATGATGGATGGAGACAGAGAGAGATGATAGAGGTAGGTAGGTAAGTTGGTATCGGCTGATAGATAGAGATGGATGGATGGATATAGATAGATGGATGGATAGATAGATAGATAGATAGATAGATAGATAGAAACAGAGAAAAAAAGAAAGAAAAGAAAGAAAAGAAAGAAGGAAAGATGATGGATGGAGAGAGAGAGATGATAGAGGTAGGTAGGTAGGTAAGAAAGTATAGGCAGATAAGTAGAGATGGATGGATGGATGGATATAGATAGATAGATAGATGATTGACAGATAGATAGACAAAGAAAGAAAGAAAGAAAGAAAGAAAAAGAAAGAAAGAAAGAAAGAAAGAAAGAAAGAAAGAAAGAAAGAAAGAAAGAAAGAAAGAAAAATGATGGATGGAGAGAGAAAGAGAGATGATAGAGGTAGGTAGGTAGGTAGGTAAGTAAGTTGGTATAGGCAGATAGGTAGAGATGGATGGATGGATGGATGGATGGATGGATGGAGATAGATAGATAGATAGATAGATAGATAGATAGATAGATAGATAGATAGATAGATGATAGATAGATGATAGATAGATAGATGTAAATGTATAGAGATAGACAGATAGAGATAGATAGACATAGATAGATATACATATATACATATAATATACATACATACATACATACATACATATATATATATATATATAAATTTTAAAGTGCCAAATTTGCTGAAGCGCCTTTAAAGCTTTTCCCTCAACCTCTGGTGATCCCTAGGGAATTTTAGGGTGCAAGCTTAGATAGATGGAATTTCTTTTTGGGGGGGAGGAGGGGGTTTCTGAACTCCCCAGCCAAGCTACACCCCCCCCCCAGCCCCTGACCCCTTCCCCCATCCCTGGATCTTTCCTCCTTTGCCATGAATGGAGGGCTCCTTCGTCACCACGGCAACCCTCTTCCTGCAGGCAAGCCCGCTCCCCGTCACCATGGCGACCATCCCACTTTTGGGATGTGCCAAATGTCTTCCCTGCACATCGGGGGTTTTTTTTTGGGGGGGGGGATTTCTGCACCGAGCTGAGGCGGCATAAAACGCCACATCTCTCCCCTCCCCCAGGACACCCTCCCTCTCCCCCACCCCAACCCCATCTCCAAAAGCTTTTATGGGGAGGGGCCCCCCACCACCAGAGGCCCTTTAAGATGGGTTGCCCCCCCTCCTTTGAAAAAAAAATGGACGTTTTCCAGGTTTTGCAGGCGCGCCCAACTTCGCTCCGTCGCTTTCGCAGGGAGTCACTAAAAATAACACTCGCAGCCTCCACTCCCCCCACCCCAAAATGGGTCCGTTTTAGGCCCTATCCTGAAGCTGAATGTGCAGAAGTTTGGGGACAAATGTCTGGGAGGGGTCCTGTGTGGTTTCGGAGCTGGGGGCCTTTTCTGGCAGACGTTTCGTGACCCGCCTAGGGAATGTTATCAGTGCTAGAAGGGAGGGGGGTTTGGAGAGAGGTGGGGGAGGAGGAGGAGAAGGAAAAGGAGGAGGAGGAGAGGAAGAAGAGGAGGGGGAGGGGGAGGAGGAGGAGAGGAAGAAGAGGAGGAGGAGAGGAAGAGGAGGAGGAAGAAGAAGAGAAAAAGGAGGAGGAGAGGAAGAAGAGGAAGAGGCGGAGGAGAGGAAGAGGAGGAGGAAGAAGAAGAGAAAGAGGAGGAGGAGGAGGAGGAGGACTGTGAAATCTTTAGTGCTCTATGAGTTTGGATGTTTTCTTGCAGACATTTCACGACCCAACTAGGGAACATCATCAGTGCTGGAAGGTGCAAACCACACTCCTTTGTAGTACTGATGATGTTACCTTGTTGGGTCGTGAAACGTCTGCAAGAAAACCACCAAGCTCAGAGACAACCAAGGATCCCAGAGTCCTTTTCTTTTTCCTCCTCCTCCTCCTCCGCTAATACTGATAATGTTTCCTAGTCGGATCATGAAACGTCTGTCAGAAAACTATCAAGGTCAGAGACCACCAAGGACCCCACAGTCCTCCTCCTTCCCCTCTAATACTGATAATGTTCCCTAGTTGGGTCATGAGAAGTTGGCAAGAAAGGAAACAGATTAGTTTTTCGTCTACTATTTTTATATTCTTTTTTTTTTTATACCTATGGATTAAAATCTTTTTCCTTATTTTTATAATGCTGGATTGGATGGGTTTTGTTTTTTTTTGCTCCATATAAGAATTTTGTTTTCTTTAAGCCTGGAATATAAAGAAGATATAAAAGGAATACAAAGAGGGAAAGGAAGTTACACTGCCACTTGGAGGCTGGAAGCTTGGAAGGCTTGGAAATGTTGTCTTTTCTTTTTTCTCTTTGATCATTTGACTTTGCAAGGTTCCTCAGCTTGTTTACAGAGAGTGATAGTGAGAAGAGCATGGGTTGTTTATACAGGTGCTCTTCGGGAGCTTTATTGGCAGCTGGAGTGGAGTGAAAACAAAGCCTTGTCTTGAAAGATTATAAATGAACTTGTTTTAAATTTAATCAAAAGTTTTGAATGCCAGAGTGGCAGTGTTTACAAGTTGGAAGAATGGCGCAACGTGAAAAAGAAACCTTAACATTGCAAAGGATTATTTGAAATTCAAAAATTATTAGAACAGAGAAAATTGAGAAGAGATTGGAGAACATAGATGTAGAACAGTAAAATTTGATGGAAAAATTGAGGATGTTCATCAAATGAAGAAAGTGGAAGTCAGAATTCTAAAAACTGAAGGAAAAAATAAACAAAGAGACAAGAAAATTGTTGATACTGACATGGAAAGAGTGGAATATGGAAAGGGGAGATAGATGCTGGAGCTCTACCCCAGATTTCAAAGTATAGAAGAAGAAAAGAGAGAAGAATTGATGGAACTAAGGAGATAAATTTTGTCAGAAGCACTAGTGATAACCAAAGATAAGCTGATCGAAGAAGCAGATGAAGGGTTTCGAGCTTATACAAGATATGCAATAAGCAATAGGTTGCGAAGAGAAGTCCATATAAAACTTACTAAGAAAATAACTAGAATACTAATGCCACAAATGGCAAGAGACATAAGACTGCACTATTACTGGAAAGACACAGGTTGATGTAATGAAAGCTTATAAAAAAAATTAAGTCAAATTTAGTTAAATTTAGAGCATTATGTATAAAATGAAGTGATAATGGATACAGTTAAATAATTGATTGATAATGATAATAATGCATATATATATATATATATATATATATATATATATGTGTGTGTGTGTGTGTGTGTGTGTGTGTGTGTGTATTGGTTTGATAAGAGGAAATTTGATATAAATTGCAAATGGTGACTACGAAAGGAGGTTTAGAAACTCTGTTATTAAATATAACCAATTGTTATTTAGAACAGGTTATCAAGATGTAATGTTACTGGATGATATTGGGAAGAGCTAATGGAATGCCATTATGTGATTTTGCTTTAAATCTGGAATATTTTATATAAGTTTTTGTAACCAATCGACACACTTTCTACAATTTGTAATGGAAGATGGTTTTGTGGGGTTTTTTGTGTGTTTTGTCTGTTTGTGTTTATTCAAAAATAAAAAAAAAATCTTTATAAAAGGAAAAAGAAAAAAAAAACCCAGGGGTGTTCAAACTTGACAGCTTTAAGACTTGTCGACTTCAACTCCCAGAATTCCTCCTCCAGTCATGTTGGCTCAGGAACTCTGGCACTGAAGCGTGCAAGTCTTAAAGCTGTCAAGTTAAAAGGCCCTTGCACCCCTAACCCTTTAGAAAAAAAAAACCGTGATCAAAGTTGACAGCTTTAAGACTTGTGGACTTCAACTCCCAGAATTCCTCCTCTCGCTCTTCATCTTGATGATGTGCGGAGTGGGGGGGGGAGGGAGCTGGAACCGGTTCTAAACGGCACTGTAGATTTGTGGAACCTCTTCTACAGAACTGGCAGGAACCCACCCCTGCAGGATACCCCCAAGTAAATTTTTGGAAATGAGGGTTTTAACTAATCTGCAACTCATTTTTCTCAGCATTAGCAAACACAGTGGTGTTCAAAAATTATCTTTCCTTTGAAAAATAAGCATTGGCAAATCAAAAGTATTACCATGGATCCTGACCCAGCCAATTTATTTATGAATTTTTAAAAATAAAGGAAAAACATGCATCTTCAAAGACTAGAACTGGAGTGGACCCTGGAGGTCTTCTAGTCTAACCCCCTGCTCAAGCAGGAGAGACTATACACCATTTCAGACAAGTGACTGTCCAGTCTCTTCTTTAAACCAGTGCTCCTTCACTGCTCCAGTGATGGAGCATTGGCAACCTCTGGTGGCAAGCAGTTCCACTGATTAATTAATAGAATAACAGAATTGGAAGGCACCTCAGAGGTCATCCAGTTCAACCCCCTGCTCAAGCAGGAGAACCTATATCATTTCAGAAAAAATTGGCCCCTGGTCTCTTCTTAAAAACCTCCCATGTTGAAAAAGCCCACAACGCAATTCCGCTGGTTAATTGTCCTCCCTGTTAGGAAGTTTCTCCTTAATTCCAGGTTGCTTCTCTCCTTGATTAGTTTCCATCCATTGCTTCTTGTCCTCTGGTGCTTTGGAGAATAATTTGACCCCCCCCTTCTTTGGGGCACCCCCTCAAATACTGGAAGACTGCTATCCCGTCCCCCCTACTCCTTCTTTTCTCTAGACTGGAGAAACACAATTCCTGCAGCCGTTCTTCGTGTGCTTTCGTCTCCGGGCCTCTAATCACCTCTAATTAGGTTTAATTCTTTCTCTTCTTAATTCAATTAAATAATTCTAATTATTTCTTTATCTTTCATTAGGCCTTTAATGAGGTGGTCTTCTTTGTCAGTGGTTGTTTTTTTAATGTTATTCTTAATTCCTCTCTTTTGTAAGGTTGTTCTTGGCTGCATCGCGAAAGGTTGAATCGATCAAGAAAAATAAATAAATCAAGTTGCCAAGGACAGATCAAAAAGAATCACTTGGTTTGGGTTCGGATCCCGATCTGGTTGAAGGACCCTCGCCCAAATACGGATCAGTTTGGGGAAATGGGGTAGGCGACGTGCCCCCTCCCTCTGCCCTGGGGGTGCAAAATGATTGCTAGTGAATCCAAGTGCATAAATGACCCCCAACGGAAAGCACCATTCTCCAAAGCACCCGAAGGCAGGACCAAAAATAATTTGTTGGAAACTAACCAAGGAGAGAAGCAACCTGGAATTAAGGAGAAACCTCCTGATGGTAAGGACAATTAACCAGTGGAACAGCTTGCCACCAGATGTGGAGGTTTTTAAGAAGAGATTGGACGGTCACTTCTCCATTCCATTCTTTCTATATTTTATTATCTATTCTGTTCTATTTTAAATTTCATTATTATTCTATTCTATTTTATTCTATATTTTATAATTATTCTATTCTATATTTTATTATTTATTCTATTCCTAATTATATTCTATTTCTATATTTTATTATCTATTCTGTTCTTTCTATATTTTATTATCTATTCTATTCTATTTTATTATGTATTCTATTTTATTATCTATTCTATTCTATATTTTATTATTCTATATTTTATTATCTATTCTGTTCCTAATTATATTCTGTTTCTATATTTTATTATCTATTCTGCTCTGTTCTGTTCTGTATTTTAATATCTATTCTATTTTATTATCTATTCTATTCTATTCTATTCCTAATTATATTCTATTTCTATATTTTATTATCTATTCTGTTCTATTCTTTCTATATTTTATTATCTATTCTATTCCTAATTCTATTCTATGTCTACATTTTATTATCTATTCTGCTCTGTTCTGTTCTATTCTATTCTGTAGTTTATTATCTATTCTATTTTATTATCTATTCTATTCTATTCCTAATTCTATTCTATTTCTATATTTTATTATCTATTCTGTTCTATTCTTTCTATATTTTATTATCTATTCTATTCCTAATTCTATTCTATGTCTACATTTTATTATCTATTCTGCTCTGTTCTGTTCTATTCTATTCTGTAGTTTATTATCTATTCTATTTTATTATCTATTCTATTCTATTTCTAATTCTATTCTATTTCTATATTTTATTATCTATTCTGTTCTATTCTTTCTATATTTATTATCTATTCTTTTTATTATCTATTCTATATTTTATTATTATTCTATTCTATATTTTATTATCTATTCTATTCCTAATTCTATTCTATTTCTATATTTTATTATCTATTCTGCTCTATTCTGTTGTATTCTGTTCTGTATTTTATTATCTATTCTATGTTTTATCTCTTCTATTCTATGTTTTATTATCTATTCTGCTCTATTCTGTTCTATTCTATTCTGTATTTTATTATCTATTCTATTTTATTATCTATTCTATGTTTTATTATCTATTCTATTCTATGTTTTATTATCTATTCTATTCTATATTTTATTATCTTAGCTTCCAGGTGCTTGCTTAGAAAGGATTTTTCAAAATGACCATCAGAGCATTAGTATTTCTTATATTATTATTAACACGCTCTGATGCTAAGGAGTTAGATGTTCTACTCCCCCTCCCCACCGGAAAAGAACTGTTCCAACTGCCACTTGGGCATGGGTGCGGCCAGCGTGTGACTCATCTGGTCTGCGGGTTGGGATGAGGATCAATGGGGCCAGCCTGAGGGAGAGAAGGGGAGAGGAGAGGCCAATCTTAACTACACAATTAATAACATTAACAAGATTATTAATATATATTCTGGTTTTTTTTTCATGAAAGCTGAAATTCCACCTCTCTACACATTTTGCTATTAAAAAAAGGACATTCGGAGGTTGCTTTTTTTTTTTAAAGTTTTATTTCTCTTCTTTCACAGTAAATCTGATACAGGCAATTAAATAATTCTGCAAATAAAAACCAAGACCAAAAAAATAATAATAATAATCAAGAAAGTTAAAAAGCGGAGGAGTTTTTAAAGTTATGAGTGCCATTCATACATACGTGTTCTTCAAATGTGCATCTTTAAAACTGTATAAGGGGAGAAAATTTTAATAGTACCGTGTGTAAAATAAAACGCAAAGAAAGTTTTAAAAAAACAACAACCCATATTCCTTTTTGATTAAAATATGTGGTGGTTTTTTGTTTTGTTTTTCCGCCAAACAAGGATACAGACAACCGATGTCGCAAACATCTCCAACCATTAATTAATGTTGGCTAAAAAGAGATCGTCATTAGTTCGGTCAGCAATTTTTCCCCCTGTGGTTATGGTGGAAACCGGGATTTCCCTTAGATTATTTTAGTGCAAGGTGCCACTATCACAACAGATTAAAACAACTGTACACTAATGAACAGAAGACATTTTTCTGTCGGTCCTAGGACAGGAGAAAAGAACGGGAGAGCAGGAATCCAGGATTAGAAATTAAAGTCAACAAACCGCATTCGCCGATGCCGTGGCAATTAAATTTTGCAAGAGGACCACACGCCAGGGCCGTCGTACAACAGCCCCCATGCCCAAAAGCCGCTGCATTTATGGGATTGCACTCATAGCCCAGTGTAGGATTTGGGGAGGCCAAGCCAGCTTCCTAGGCATTTTTTTTTTGTTCCTGAGGACTAGCCTCGTGCAAAATCAGCATTATTTTGCACCTTCGCCCAGTACGGCGTTTCTCAACCTTTGGCACCTTACAATACAATAGCAGAGTTGGAAGGGACCTTGAAGGTCTTCTAGTCCAACCCCCTGCCTAGGCAGGAAACCCTATACCGTTCCAGACAGATGGCTATCCAACATCTTCTTCAAGACTTCCAGTGTTGGGGCATTCACAACTTCTGGAGGTAATTTCTGTTCCACTGATGAATTGTTCTCACTGTCAGGAAGTTTCTCCTCAGTTCTAAGTTGCTTCTCTTCTTGATTAGTTTCCACCCATTGCTTCTTGTTCTGCCTTGAAGATGGGTAGATTACAGCTCCTGGAATTTCCCATCCAATTAGGTAACTTTGATGTGCCGATAAGACATCTAATGCATTCCCAATGTAGATGGTGGGAATGCAGTAAGTGTAATATAACTTTTTAAATAGATGGAGGGAATGTGGTAGATGTCATATGACTTTTTAAATAGATGGAGGGAATGTGGTAGATGTCATATGACTTTTTAAATAGATGGAGGGAATGCGGTAGATGTAATATAACTTTTTAAATAGATGGAGGGAATGCGGTAGATGTCATATGACTGTTTAAATAGATGGAGGGAATGCGGTAGATGTAATATAAGTTTTTAATAGAGGATGGGAATGCAGTAGATGTCATATAACTTTTTTAATAGAGGATGGGAATACAGTAGATGTCATATAACTTTTTTAATAGATGGAGGGAATGTGGTAGATGTAATATAACTTTTTAAATAGATGGAGGGAATGCAGTAGATGTAATATAACTTTTTAAATAGATGGAGGGAATGCGGTAGCTGTCATATAACTTTTTTAATAGATGGAGGGAATGCGGTAGATGTCATATACCTTGACTTCAGCACAAAGTGAAAAAATAACCCTTGTAGCACAGCTGGTCAGGGAATTATGGGAGTTGAAGTCCACCCATCTTCAGCATGCCATGGCTGAGAAGCACCAGGACTACGTAAAGTGGGCAGGAAGTGTAGCCCTCCTGAAATCAATGGGGCCGTCCCCATCAATCCCCAGCTGCCTTCTCTGTCAAGACGGCCACAAGCTTTGGGAGGGGGGAGGGCAGGTGTTCCCAGCGGGTGCTAACCATTGATCCTGGCTGCCCTCTGTCGGCCCCGGATCCATGCATATTGTAGCAGGAAAATACCTTGATTCCGTGGTACCTTAAAATGTTTAATATATACTTTTATATATATATAAAAAAATATCTATATACATTTATTATTATATTAGGAAACATCTCCAGGGGAAGACAGGGGGTGGGGCTGCAGGAGAGAGGCCAAAAGCTCTGTGCGTCCCCCTTGCAAAACCCCGTGCAGATGTTAGAATCGATCAAGGGGGGGGGTTGTCACCAGATATTGGGGGACGGGGGGGGAGCGCTATGAGAAGATAAGGTGGGAGCAAACTCTTCATTCTTGGGTCAACGAGAAAGGCGGGATTGTCTAACAGCCAAGGTTAGAGAGAGGCAGAGGTGAACATTATCGGCCAAAAGGGGAGCCCCAAAAATCCCTCCATCCTCCTTCTCCCCCCGCCCCCGTTTTCCCTCAGCTTCGGACTTGGTCGTTGTTGTAACCTCTGTGTTTAGGGGTTGCAAAGAGCCACTGGGAAGGATCTGTTTGGGGCGTCCAAGAGATGGGAGGAGGAAGAGGGGTGGGATGGAATGGTGGGGGGGGCACATTGTCAGCTTCAGTCTTTGTTGATGCGGATTTTGAAAGCTACCCGGCCGGCGAATTTGTCTCGCTCGTCGTTGGTGGCGATGTTGACGGCGTTCATCTTACACTCCACATTGTGGTCATGGTTGAAGGTCAGGTTGAGGAATTTGATGGCCACCACGGGCTGGGTGTAGTTGACCTGATTTTGGGGAGGAGGGGGGGATTTAAAAAAAAAAAGAAATTGAGAAAGACAAAAAATAACATTTTCAACCATCTGAAGACAAAGGGAGAAAAAGTTAGGACAAACATCCAGGGATCGTATTCATCCGGTTTGCACCGGTCCGCTCGAACTGGTAGTGAAAATCCACCCGCCCCCAGCTCTATCCCATCCTATTAAGGCATGTTTTCAAGCCGCGCGCACGATCAAAGTGGATGTGCAGAAGTCCAAGCACATGCCTGGACAGAGTCACATTTGCGAACCGGTAGGGAAAGTAAGTGAATACAACCAGAGATGGGATTCAGACGGTTCTGACCAATTCTGAAGAACCGTTAGCGGAAAATTTGAGTAGTTCGGAGAACTGGCAAATACCACCTCTGGCTGGCCTCGCCCCCATCGATTCTCTGCCTCCCGAGTCCCAGATGATCGGGGGGGAACGGGGATTTTGCAGTAATCTTCCCCCCGAACCAGCAGTAACCCATCCCTGGCGGGGAGCATCCCACGGAACCCAAAACCCTGGGAATTTCCCAGCATGCACCTCGCGGGGGAAGAATTCAATACTCACTTGAACTTTCTTTCCATAATACGGGAAGTACATGAGATCGATGTTCCCATCGGCAGGAAACATGGCCAACTCCCCCAGCTTCTGCATGTCGTCCTCTTTCTGGGAAGGGGAAAAGGGGGTGTCAAAAGAGAAGCCCCTGAGTTTTGCCCCCCTCCCCAGCCAAAATAAACCCCGTGAAAAGAAAGAATCTTCCATTATTTTTATTTACGACGCCTTCAATGCACAGGTGTCACCCAAACAAACCAACTTCTCCCCTTCTTGGTGGCTTGCGTGTTTTAGACTCTGGTCCCCCGCCCATTAAACCCTACATTTTCCCACAACGCCCCCCCCCCACCCCAAATGAAGCCCCCTGCCGCCTCCCCCTCCCTCCTGGACTCTTACAATGATTTCGTCTTCGTGGCGGCTTTCTTTCCTCTGACGGCGGGGAAACGGCGAAAGAAGGACAGACAGGACGCAAACATGCAAACGCAGAGGAAGAAGGGACGGACGAGAGCAATGATGGACGGGCGGATGGACAGATGAGTTAGTAAAACAAATGAACGGGTTAATGAAGAAAGAGAAAGGAATAAGGTCTGATTTATGGCGGGTCGCTCCCCTGCAAAGTTTGTTAGGCGGGGTGGGAGGGGAAATTTTCAGAGGTGGGTTTCAAATAATTTTAGTGCCGGTTCGCCGCGCCCCCAAATGGCTTTGCTCGCGTGTGCGGCTTAGAAAATGTGGCTAAATAGGACCACTACCAGCTGGCCCAACCGGGCTGAATACCACCAATGAAACTTTTGCAAAGTTTAAGCCAAAGATGGAGATTCTAATCTGGGGGGAGGTGGCTCATGCGGGCATTGGAAGCCGTGGGAAATTCGTGGCTGGGGACGGGACGGGTGGCAAGCAGAATTCCTGTTCCCACCACCCAAAGGAAGCAGGCACAGAAGCTGGAAGGTCCACTTTAGAAGGCAGCCAAAGAGATTGTGCAGGATTCACCCCTATTTCAAATTCAGATTAACAGAGTTGGAAGGGACCTTACGGGTCATCTAGTCCAACCCCCTGCCCAAGCAGGGGATGCTACACCATTTCTTTTTCAAGGGAGGGGGTGTCAAGAACCAGTTTTTCTGAAGTCCTCGGAATCAGGGGTTTGATTTTCCTGCAATGAACGGACACCGGAATCCAGGTAAGTCCTCGGCGTACGACCGCAAATTTCTGCTGATGAGCGAGACAGTGAGTTTTGCCCCGTTTCATGACCTTTCTGGCCCCCGTTGTTAAGTGAAAACCTGCAGTCGTTCAGCGAGGAGCATGGGAGGTGAAGCGAATCCAAGGGAGAAGAAGAAGGAGGGCAAAGATCGTAACGGGGCAAAGAACTAGGAGAGGGACTGAACGCGAGGGGCCCTGGGGCCTCTCTCATCTGGGTGGTTTTCCTTGCAGATGTTTTGTGACTCGACTAGGGAACGTCATCAGTTCTAGAAGGGAGTGGAGGAACAGGAGAAAGAAGGAGAGGAGGAGGAGGAAGATAAGGAGGAGGAGGAGGAAGAAGAGGAGGAGGAAGAAGAGGAAGAGGAGGTGAAGGAGGAAGAGGTGAAGGAGGAAGAGGAGGAGGAGGAAGGAGGAGGAGGAAGAGGGGGAGAAGGAGGAAGAGGAGGAGGAGGAGGAAGAAGAGGTGGTGGTGGAGGAGGAGGAGGAGGAAGAGGAGGAGGAGGAAGAGGAAGAGGAGGTGAAGGAGGAAGAGGGGGAGAAGGAGGAAGAGGAGAAGGAGGAGGAAGAAGAGGTGGTGGTGGAGGAGGAGGAGGAAGAGGAGAAGGAGGAGGAGGAGGAGGAAGAGGAGGAGGAGGAGGAGAAGGAGGAGGACTGAGGGGTCCTTGGTTCTCTCTGAGCTGTTTTCTTGGACGCGTTTTGTGACCCAACTAGGGAACGTCATCGGTTCTAGAATGCTGTTTCGTTTGCGGAGGAGGAGAGAGGAGGAGGAAGAGGAAGAGAGAACGAGGAGGAGGTAGAGATGTTTGTGCAGGACTGAGGAGTCCTTTCTACACTATGAGCTTGGTGGTTTTCTTGCAGGCGTTTGATGACCCAACCAGCGGACGTCATCAGAGTAACGTTCTCCTTTATTGGGCCCTTTGCTCCATGGCTGCCTCCTGAAGCAAAGCACAATCTTATCGTTTACGTCCTAAAAGCGACGACTAGCCCAACTACGCAGCGAAGGGTGTGGAAGCCCCAAATGCGCCATCGGATCTTCGAGCGGCGCCCTTACCTCCCGCAGGGACTTCAGTCTCTGTCAGCAGAGAATAGGGGGGTTTCCGAAACAGACCAGGAGAGGCGCGCAGACAGAGTGGGTAGATAAAATGTGTGAACACCAAAGAACAAGCCAACAACAGATGGAGGAGAAGACAAACAAAGTGGGGAGGGGGAGTGGGCGAGGGTCTCCTTACCTTGGCCATGCAGGAAATGTTCATGGGCTGGTTGGCCCCTGCGTAGAAGTTGATGATCTACAAACGCAAGGAAGAAAAGCTGTTTACGACAACTCCGCGGATGGAAGATGGGTGGACTACAACTCCCACCATCCCCCAGCCGGCAGATCATTTCTCTATTCCTTTGTTGTGTCATCTACCCCATCTTTTATTATGCTGATTATTTATTTTTTTCCATTTTCCCGCAGTCAAGTTACATTACGTCGACCGCATTCGCTCCATCTGGCCCCCTCTCTGCCTATGACGCAGAGCCTTCGTCCGAGCCTCCCCCAGACTCCAGGACTGGCCCATCTTCCTCCCCAACCTCCTCGCTGTCCGACTCGGCTGCCAGCTCCACTGGCCGCAGGCAGTCCACAATGCTTAGCAACATAAATCTGGGGCTCCATTTTGGTCGTAAATCGAGGACTAGCTGAATCGGCCAGGTAGCAAGCAAGCCATTTCAAGAAGTCCCTTTGCAAGCCCCCCTCTCAACCTCAATGGCTTCTTCGTCTGCCCCCTCACTCCCTTCAAGGGAGACCCCCCCCCCCCATTCTCCGGCAACCCACCCGGTTCATTTTGACCAGGATACAAGGCCGTCCTTCCTGGTAGCCGTAAGTCGAGTCGTTCAGTCCCGAACAGTCCCTCAACATCGTCCGGTTGAACTGGCAGGCCCTCTTGGGGTAGTTCAACACCCCATTGTCGGGTTGCTCATTGTAACGGCCGGGCTGGCAGAATTCGTTCATGGCTACTTGTCGGGAGTCGTTGTAGGCTGCAAAGGGAGGAGTGAAAATTTGGTGAGAAGAAGACTCAGCTGGTTTCTCGGAGAGGTTGACAGTTTTTCTTTCCTTCCTTCTCCTCTTTTCACTTGCTCCCCTGTTCTCTCCTTCCCTCCTTTTTCCTTTCTTCTCCTCCTTTCACTTGCTCCCCTCTTCTCTCCTTTCCTCCTTTTTCCTTCCTCCCTCCCTTCCCTTGCTCCCCATCTTATCTCCTTCCCTTTTTCTCCTTCCTTCCTCCCTTCCCTTCCTCCCCATCTTCTCCCCTTTTTCACCTTCCTTCCCTCCCCTTTCACTTGCTCCCCCTCTTCTCTCCTTCCCTCCTTTTTCTCCTTCCTTCCTCTCTCTCTCCCTTCCTCCTTCCCTCCCTTCACTTGCTCCCCTTTTTTCTCCTTCTCTATTTTTCTGTTTTCCTTCTTCTCCCTCCCTCCCTTCACTTGCTCCCCTTCTTCTCTCCTTCCCTCCTTTTCTCCTTCCTTCCTTCACTTTCTTTCCCTCTTCTCTACTTCCCTCCTGTTTCTTCTTCCATCCATCCGTCCCTTCTTTCTCCCTTTTCCCTCTTTCTTCCTTCTCTTCTCCTCCCTCTTCTCTACTTCCCTGTTTCTTCTTCCATCCATCCTTCCCCTCTTTCTTCCTTCCTTCTCTTCTCTTCCCTCTCCTCTACTTTCCTCCTCTTTTTCCCATTCCCTTTGCTTCCATATAGGCGCAGAAATTCTGCCCATATGAAGGCGGGGGGACACACATGAGAGCTGTCTTCCAATAGGAGGGGGGGTTTGCCTATTGTCCAAAGCAGTGTTTCTCAAACTTGGCGACTTTAAGTCCTGTGGACTTCAACTCCCAGAATTCCCCAGCCAGCTATGCTGGCTGGGGGATTCTGGGAGTTGAAGTCCACAGGACTTAAAGTCGCCAAGTTTGAGAAACACTGGTCCAAAGCAACCGAAGGCTAAGAAGCAACGGATGGAAACTAATCCAGGAGCAACCTGGAATTAAGGAGGAATTTCCTAACAGTGAGAACAATTAAGCAGTGGAACAGCTTGCCACTAGAAGTTGTGAATGCTCTAACACTGGAGGCTTTTAAGAAGAGATTGGACACCTATTTATCTGGGATGGTACGGAGTCTCCTGCTAGAGCAGGGGGCTGGACTAGAAGACCTCCAAGGTCCCTTCCAGCTCTGTTATTCTATTCTATTCCCTCACTGACCTTCCAAAAAGGTATTGAGCATTTTGACATAGCCGTCCCACGACTCCGTTTCACTTAAGTTGTAGGTGATTTCCAGAGCTTCTGTCTTGGGACGGATCATCATGCCTGCCAGGAAAGGAGGAGAAAAATAATCACAAAATCCAATTCAATTCAAACAAATGACACGAAATCATTCAAAAACTTAAAGAAGGACAAAGCAAAATCATTCAAAAGCAAAAAAAAGAAAGAAAACTAAATAATAAAACTTAAAAAAGGAGAAAGCAAAATAATTCAAAAGAAAGAAAACTAAATAATAAAACTTAAAAAAGGAGAAAGCAAAATAATTCAAAGGAAAAAAAGAAAACTAAATAATAAAAATTAAAAAAGGAGAAAGAAAAATAATTCAAAAGAAAAAAAAAAAGAAAACTAAATAATAAAAATTTAAAAAGGAGAAAGCAAAATAATTCAAAGGGAAAAAAAGAAAACTAAATAATAAAAATTAAAAAAGGAGAAAGCAAAATAATTCAAAGGGAAAAAAAGAAAACCAAATAATGAAAAATGAAAAAACCAGAGCAAAATCATTCCAAAGGAAAAAAACGGTTAAACTCAGATAATGAAAACTAAAAGGTAAACGACCATGTAAAATATACGTAATAAGAAATGAAATGGGGGGAAAAAAAGATAAAATGCAAGATGTAATGTACATTTTTTTAAAAATGAAAGATAAAAGACAAGGCCAAAGGTTAAAGGAAAATAAAAAAGAATAAAGCAGAAAATTAAACTAAAAAAGAATAAGGGGGTTGGACTAGAAGACCTCCAAGGTCCCTTCCAACTCTACTATTGTATTGTATTGTATTGTATAAAACAGAAAATTAAACTAAAAAAGAATAAAACAGAAAATTAAACTAAAAAAGAATAAAACAGAAAATTAAAATAAAAAAGACAATACCAAGTGTAAAATAAAAGATAAAAGATTTCATAGAGTATAAAGCAAAGGATAAAATAGGCGGTGTATAAAATAAAAAAAACACATTAAATAAAAGATACAATATAACATAAAATAGAAAATAGAAAATTAAAAACAGAAAAGAAAATAGAAACTAATCTAAAATAATAAAATATAAGCAAACAGCAGCCTTAGTTGAGGCTCCTTCCCCCGGCAAGATCCACATGTGAAACCCACCTCTGGTTACAGAGCGCCAAACTCCTAACCAGGGGTTCCCGAAGGCGTGGGCTAGACCGGAAGGGAGTTGACGGGAAAGGGGGCCCATTTCTCTCCCCCCACCCCGGGCTGAGACTCACCTGGGACGGAGAGGCGGTCCTGATACTTGGGGATGAAGGGGTCCACGGTCTGGAGCATAACCCACATGGTGAGGGTGAAGAGGGCGGTCAGGAAGCCGTAGAAGACCAAGTAGAAGAGCAGGATGAGGGCTGGGGAGGGGGAGACACGAGGGGGAGGGGCAGGTTAGTGACGTGTTTAAGGACCCCCCCCCTCCTCCTCCATGTTGTTATTCTTATTCTTGGCACAGATTTAAGCATTGAAATAGCCACACACCAGTTTTTCAGCTTGACGATGGATGGACTTCTATTTCATTCTTTCTTTTCTTTCTTTCCTTCCTTCCCATCCTGCTTTTCCTTCCTTTGTCTTTCTTTCCTTTCTCTCTGCATTTCTTTCATTCCTTCCTTTCCTTCATTCCTTCCTTTTTCTTTCCTTCATTCCTTTCCTTCCTTTCTTCCTTTCCTTTCTTTTTCATCCTTCTTTCCTTTCCCTCCCCCTCCCTCCTCTTTTTCTTTCTTTCTTTCTTTCTTTCTTTCTTTCTTTCTTTCTGCCTGTCTTCTTTCTGTCTTTCTCTTTTTCTTCCTTCCTTTCTTTTTTCCTCTTTCCTTCCTTTCTTTCTCTTTCCAACTTGAAGTGGAGGAGTTCAACTCCAAGAATTTCATTTTATTGTATTCTTTTCTTTTAGTCCCCCCCCCTCTCTTTCTCTCTTGGTGGCTGGGGAATTCTGGGAGCGGAAGTCCAGCCATCTTCCAAGGTTATCCAAGTTTGACAAAAACTGGCCCACTGTACAGCAAGATCAATTTTTTTCTCTTCTCAAATCCGCCCCTTGGATTTCTCTGGGGGTTTCATATCTACAGGTGAGGCCCCTCCCTCAAGGATGCCCAACCTTGCAGAGACCACACCCCCTGCCATCCTTCTCTACCTGCCTCTGCCAGGGCTCCCAGCCCCCCCCTCCCCTGGCGTGCCCTGGCTCAACCCCGAGGCACTGTGCCAATTTAATTAGATGATGGCAGACAGGAAACCTGAGAGCTTCCCCACTTCATCACCTCCAGCTTAGCCCAAGGTCTTTGGAGGGTGGGAAGAGTGCCCAGCAGCAGTAGCGGGGTCTTCTTCGGGGGGGGGGATTAAAAAGAGCAAGGGGAACCCCCCCCAAAAAAGCTGAATTGAGGGACCTATGTGGGGAAGGGGTATCCAAATTGGCACTGTGGTGGGTGTGTAGGAGGAAGAAAAAATAGGAGAGAGAGGTGACAGGCAGAAGAAAGAATGTAAGACAATGAAAGAAAGAAAAGAGGAAGAGCGAGAAAGAGAAAGAAGCAAAGAGAGAGAAAGAGAAAAATCAAAGACAGAAAGAAAGTGAGAAGGAGAAAGAGGAGACATGCAGAAAGAAAGAAAGAAAGAAAGAAAGAAAGAAAGAAGAAAGAAAGAGATAAGGAAAGAGGAGTGAAAGAGAGAAAGAAGAGAGGCAGAGAGAGAAAAAGAGAAAGAGAGAGAAACGAAGAGGCAGAAAGAAAGTGAGAAGAGAAAGAGGTGACAGGCAGAAAGAAAGCAAGAGAAAGTGAAAGAAGGAAAAAGGAGAAAGAAAGGAAAAGAGAGAGAGGGAAAGAGAGATGGGGAAAGAAAGCAGTGACAGAAAGACAGCGAGAGAAAGCAAGAGAAAGACGAGAGACAGAAAACAAGAGAAAAGAGAAAGAGAGAAAGATAGAAAAAAGAAAGGAAAGAAAGGCAGAGTAACAAAAAGAGAAAGAGAGAAATCAGAGGCAGAAAGCAAGCAAGAGAAAACGAAAGAAGAAAAAAGAGAAAGAGAGAAAGAAACAGAGCGAAAGAAAAGAAAAAAAGAAAAAGAAAGGGAAATAATTCTTGATTTACATCACCCCTCTAGGCCCCTCTTCAGAACCTATAGATGCACAGACTCTGCAATGTCCAGAATCCCCCAGTCAGCCCCTCGGTTGGCAATTCTGGATGTGGCACCCCCCTAAAGCTCCCCCTCCCCAAAAAGACAGGGCACCCACCCTCTCTCCTGGAGACCCCCTCCGAGTATGAGAGTGGGCCCCGGCAGAACTACATCCATCTCGCGCAAAGAAGGAGACCCTTCATATGAGATTCATTGTCGCGACGGGTTAAATTAAACCTCCTCTTCCTCCCCCCAAAAAGCTCCATGCGCATTCCATTTAAAAAGGACAAAAAAAATGTGCAACAGAAACGGTAACTGGGAAGCCGGTTTGGAGGCGCTGCCAGTTTTGTGACTCAGGCCAACATTTCACAACCGGTTCGTCCAAACCGATGCGAACCGTTAGCAATCAACTTCTCGTTTCCCCCTCAAATGGTGATCGGAGAACTGTAGCAACCAACGAATGGCCGCTCGCCTGGGGATTCTGAGTCTTCCCCCCTTCCCAAAGCCTACAGGCTGTCCTCGACTTACGACCGAAAAACTCAGCCCCCCATCTCAGTCGTTAAGCGAGACTTTTGTTACGAGAGTCTCTTGCCCTGTTTTCTTGCCACCGCAGTTAAGCGAATAGCGGCGGCGGTTCCGTTAGCGAGACGGTTAAGTGAATCCGGCTTCCCTTAATGATGTCGCTCGCCAGAAGGTTGCAAAAGGGGGATCACATGACTTCCCCAGGATGCTGCGACCATCATAAATATGAGTTGGTTACCAATAGCTGAATTTTGATCACGGGGGGAGGCTTCGACAATCGTAAGTGTGGGAAATGGCCATAAGTCGTTTTTTGCAGGGCTTTGTAAATGCTGAACGGTCACTAAGTGAATCATTGTAAGTCGAGGACTAGCTGTATAAAGGGATCTATCCATCCATCTACAGTCCCAAAGGCCACATTCTCACAAGTTGCTCCAATGAGTAAAGGATCCCTTCATTCTCCTCCCAAGTTGCGAGACTGGCAGTCCTCAAGTTACAACCGCAATTGAGCCCAATGTTTACTTTGCTAAGCGAAACACTTGCTCAAGTGAGTCTTGCCTCATTTTACAATCTTTCCTGCCACCGTTGTTAAGCGAATCACTGCGGCCATTTAAGTTAGTCACATGGTTGTTAAGTGAATCTGGTCAGGAAGTCACAAAGCACAATAGAGCTGCCGTGATTCACTTAACAACAGTGGCAAGAAAGGTTGTAAAATGGGGCAAAATTCACTTAACAACTATTTCACTTAGCAAGAGAAATCTGGGGCGCCTCTATTTCCTTCCAAACATTTAGATTTTGCATTGGGTTCTAAAATTCATTTATATATTTTATATATGAATAGAATATATAATTATATATATATTATCTATCTATCTATCTTTCTCTCTTCCTATTGTCTATCTTCTCTTCTATTATCTATCTATCTATCTATCTATCTATCTATATCTATCTATCTATCTATCTTTATCTATCTTTCTCTGTCTATCATCTATCTTCTCTTCTATTATCTATCTATCTATCTATCTATCATCTATCTCTATCTATCTATCTATCTCTATCTATCTCTATCTATCTTTATCTATCTATCTATCTATCTCTATCTATCTATCTCTATCTATCTCTATCTATCTATCTCTATCTATCTCTATCTATCTATCTATCTATCTATATCTATCTATGTATCTATCTATCTATCTCTATCTCTATCTATCTATCTCTCTCTATCTATCTCTATCTATCTATCTATCTATCTATCTCTATCTTTATCTATCTATCATCTATCTATCTATCTATCTATCTATCTATCTATCTATCTATCTCTATCTATCTCTATCTATCTATCTATCTATCTATCTATCTATCTATATCTATATCTTTATCTATCATCTATCTATCTATCTATCTATCTATCTCTAGCTATCTATCTATATCTATCTATCTATCTATCTATCTATCTATCTATCTATCTAATCTATATCTTTATCTATCATCTATCTATCTATCTATCTATCTATCTATCTATCATCTATCTATCTATCTATCTATCATCTATCTATCTATCTATCTATCTATCTATCTATCTATCTATCTATCTATCTATCTATCTATCATCTATCTATCTATCTATCTATCTATCTGCTTCCTAATGCAGTTTTTCCCCCTGCAGTGTTTTTTCTCCTTCTGCTAAACCAACAGAATAAAGGGCAATTTGTCTGGGCCTTGATTTAAATTTTAATCAAACTCTGACCTGCAAAAGAAAAAAAAAGAAAAAAGAAAATCGTGGAAAAAAGAAAAGAAAAAAAATGAAAAGAAATGGCCTGAAAGCCTGTTGGAAAAATGTAGGTTAAATCAGAGCAGAATTTTAAAAGCCCTCCATTAAATCAGCCCCATCCATCTTCAGGGGAGGAGACAAGCTTTAAAATGGAGAAGAGGACCAAAAAAAAGAAAAAAGAAACCATCCTCGTAAAGGTTCATTAGAGCATTTAATTGATTGTCTGACGGCTTCTTTTTTTAAAACAAAATATGCCTCGTAATTCCCTGAAACCTGCACATTTGATTTAGGGGTTGTGTATCTTCGGTTTTATATCTTTCTTCGCTTAAAACAAGTTTCTTTCCTTCTTTCTCTCTTTCTTTTCTCTTCCTTCCTTCCCTTCCTTACTTCTTTCTCTTCTTTTTCTTTTTTATTTCTTTCTCTCTTTCTCTTTCTTTCTTTCGAATAGAAAGGGACCTTGCAGGTCTTCTAGTCCAGCCCCCTGCTCAGGCAGGAGAATCTATAACATTTTAGATAAGTGACTGTCTCTTTCTTTCTTTCTCTTTCTCTTTCTCTCTCTCTCTCTCTCTCTCTCTCTTTCCTTCTCCCTTCCCTTCCTTCCTTCTTTCTTCCTCTTTCTTCCTTCCCTTCCTTGCTTCTTTCTTTTTTCCTTCCCTCTGTCTCTCTTTCTCTCTCTCTTTCAGAATAGAATAGTAATAGAATAGAATAATGGAATGGAAAATACAATACAATAGAATAGAACAGAACAGAATAGTATAGTAGAATAGAATAGGACCTTGGAGGTCTTCTAGTCCAGCCCCCCTGGAGAACCTATAATATTTCAGATAAATGACCGTCTTCTTTCTTTCTTTCTTTCTTTCTTTCTTTCTTTCTTTCTTTCTTTCTTTCTTTCTTTCTTTCTTTCTTCTTTCTCTCTTTTTTCTCTTCCTTTCTCTCTCTCTCTTTCTTACTTTTTCTTTCTCTTCTCTTCCCCTCCCTTCTTTCTAAGCATTAACCCAAGGTTTACACCTGGCTTGCTTATTCCTTACAAGCTTCTCCCTCCTCCTCCTCCCCCCTTCTTTGCAAACCCTCCAAAAGGAGGAAAACAACAACAACAACCACGGAATTGTCTAATATGAGGAAGGGATTCCAAAATCTGGGTCAGAACAGAGAACCTTTCCATGCCATGGATCCAATCCCCGTAATTAGGACATTGCAGTGTTCCCATTTTACAGAAGGGAAGATTGAGGCCAAGAGGACGCAACCAGGCCCAAGCAACTCCGCCCTCCGAAAGCATCCGTGACTACCTAACAAAGCCCAAATTGCACAACTGGACATTTAATCTGGGACAACCTAACCGCTCGTTAAAAAAGAGCCGTGCTACGTCTTGCAAAAGCGATGATGACGCATCGGTGATACATTTCGATTGTGTCATGATTGTCTCTCCACCATAATCCTCACTAATCTCGCCTCCAGCAGGACACAGAATAAACCTGGGATAAGCTCGGGCCGGCTTCTTCCGGTGAACTTTAACCTCCTGGGGGTTAAATAGTACCCAATCCCCTGACCCACCTTTCCGCCAAGGTGTCAAAACCACCACCCCCTTCCCCGAGAAATCTTTGTTTTTCCGAGAGCGAGCAAAGTGCAATTTTAAGCTGAAAGAGACACTTTTAAAGGAAGATGTTAGACAGGGGGTCTTAAGCCCATCAGTCTTGGCTTTGCAAGGCCATGTGGCTGAGCCAAATTGGGGGGGTGGGGGGAGGAAGACCCTTCCTTCCTTCCTTCTCAACATCCCACGTCCCCGTTCTTCTCCCACCCCCCAGATCTTCACCCCCAAAACCAGCAAGGACGCCATGCAACACTGGAGGTTTTGAAGAAAAGATTGGACAATTGTTTGGCTTAAATAGGGTTTCCTGCTTGAGCAAGGTGGGGTTGGGCTAGATGACCTCCAAGGCCCCTCCCAACTCTGCTCCCCTTTTAGTGGAACGGCTTGTTTCCAGAAATTGTGGGTTTCTCCATCACTGGAGGCTTTTAAAGAAGAGACAGGACAGTCATTTGTCTGGAAGGGTGTAGGGTTTCCTGCTTGAGCAGGGGGGGTTGGACTAGATGACCTCCAAGGCCCCTCTCAACTCTTCAATCATTCAGTGGAAAGTCTTGATTCCAGATGTTGTAGGTGCTCCCTCAGTGGAGGCTTTTAAGAAGAGACTGAATAACTATTTGGCTGAAATGGTGTAGGGTCTCCTGCCTGAGTAGGGGGTTGGACTAGAAGACCTCTAAGGTCCCTTCCAACTCTGTTATTCAGCGGAATGGTTTGCCTTCAGAAGTTGTGGGAGCTTCATCACTGGAGGCTTTTAAGAAGAGACTGGACAACCGTTCTGGCTGAAATGGTGTTGGGTCTCCTGCTTGAGCCGGGGGTTGGACTAGAAGACCTCCAAGGGTCCCTTTCCCACTCGGTTATTCTGCCATCCTCCTACCCCTCGTGTTTCTCATTTCCCTTGCCGCCTACCTTCCCTCGTTTGGGATGGACGGCCACAGTCATTGAATAAAGAACTAAATAAATAATAGTCCCCCTTCTATTCAAAGGTTCTTCCCCCAAGCCCAGTCCTCCTCCTCCTCCTCCTCCTCTTCTTCGCAGGTCTCTCTGCCAGCTGCAGAAAAATGGGCCAACACTGCACCAGCTTCCCCCCCCCCTTCCAGCTTGCACGAACTCCCTGTCTTTCTCTGCAGAAGCAGGAGACAGAATCCCCCCCCCCTTCCCCAACATTGCCAAGCGGATAGAAAAAAGCCTATTTTCTTCCTCTCTTCGTCCTTATTCTTCCTTCCATCCTCATCTCTCCAGGTAGTAGCTTTCTGCACTACCTGTAGAGATGAGGGGGGGAAAGATCCTGCTCATCCTGCCCCCCCTTTTCAAAAATAGATCTCCCCGCCGCCCCAAAAGATTGAGCTTGGCCCAATCCCAAGCCAGAGCCTGGCTGCCTTCAGATAAAACACAATTTCCCAAAACGAGCAATTTCGTTGGTATCTTTTAATTATACGATGTATTGCAGCTGTAGGTTTTTCTGCAATATTTGTTGGCAAAGAGAAGTGTCTTTGATTTGCAATATTAATGGCCAACATGATTGGCAATATTTAGCGCAAATATTAATTGGTCTGTTTTATTTGCAATATTTGTTGCAGTTATGAGATTACCTGCAATATATTTTGCAAATATAGGCATGATTTGCAATATTTATGGCAAACATCATTGGCAATATTTATTGCAAATATTAATTGGTCTCTGTTATTTGTAATATTTGTTGTAGGTATGAGTTTACCTGCAATATTTTAGGGAAAGTATCTTTGATTTGCAATACTTAGGGCCAATATGTTCATTTGCAGGGTTTATTGCAAATATTAATTGGTATCTTTGTAATATTTACTGCAGATAGGAGTTTATCTGCAATATTTTTGGCAAATATAAATATCTTTGATTTGAAATATTTATTGCCAACATGATTGACAATATTTATTGAAAATATTAATTGATATCTGTTATTTGTAATATTTACTGCAGACGTGAGTTTACCTGCAATATATCTGGCAAATAGAAGTAGGCTTTATTTGCAATATTTAGTGCCAATATAAGTTCATTTGCAGTATTTATTGCAAATATCAATTGGTAGCTGTTATTTGTAATATTTACTGCAGACGTGAGTTTGCCTGCTAATTTTGGGCAAATAGAAGTATTTTTGATTTGCAATATTCATTGCCAACATCACTGGCAATATTTATTGCAAATATTAATTGGTATCTGTTATTTGTAATATTTACTGCAGATATGAGTTTATCTGCAATATTTTAGGCAAAGTATCTGTGATTTGCAATATTAAGGGCCAATATAAGTCCATTCGCCGTATTTATTGCGAATATCATTTGGTATCTTTTATCCAGGATATTTGCAAACTGCTGCCCCATTTTGCAAGGGCTGGGCAGAGCGGGAGGAGGCCAGCATAAAAATAACCCCAACCTAACCACCGATAATGCCCACGTGAGGACGCTCACCCAGAGTCACCCGCCAGAGCCACCCGGGGTCAAAGGTCAAGTGGAACACAAGCCTTTTTTAAACATCAGCTGCATCCACACAACCAAAGTCCCCAGTTTAGTCTTCCTGTTTGCGAATCAAACACCGAGCCAGAGATAATTTGGGGGGTGGGTGGGATGGCATAGAGAGAGGAGGGGGGGGGATCTTGGGAAAAGCAGACCCAGTTTTCAAGGGGATTGGAAGAGCTGTGAGACCGACAACCTCCCTCCCTCCCTCCCTCCTTCCAAGGGTTGAAAAGTCTAAGAATAATGCAGTATTTTTTTTTAGACCTTGACAAGAAGACTGCAAGAATTTTTTTTTTGCAAAGAAAGAACTGGCTGTATCGAGTTGGAAGGCGAAGTGGGGGGGGGAATTAGCAGAGAGGGGAGGAGAAAGGAGGGCAGATTGGTGGAGAAGGAAGGAAAGAAGGAAGGAGAGGCAGAAAGAAAAAAGGAAGGAGGGGGTGAGACAGAAAGAAAGAGAAAATAGGAAGCAAGGAGGCAGAAAGAGAGAAGAAGGAGGGAAGAAAGGAAGGAAAGAGAGGGAGAAAAAGAGAAAAAAAGGAAGAAGGAAGGAAAGGGAGAAAGGAAGGGAATAGAAAGAGGGAAGGAAGGAGGGCTTGAGGCAGAAAGAAAGAAAAAATAGAAAGGAAGGAAGGAGGCAGAAAGAGGGAGAAGAAGGAAATAAGGAAGAAGTGGGAGAAGGAAGGAAGAAGAGGCAGAAAGAAGGAAGGGGAGGCAGAAAGAAAAAAGGAAGGAAGAAGAAGCCAAAAGAAAAAAGGGAAGAGAAAGAGGGAAGGAGGGAAGGTGAGGCAGAAAGAAAGAGAAAATGGGAAGAAAGGAAGGAGGCAGAAAGAGAGAGAAAAGGAAGGAAGGAAGAAGTGGGAGAAGGATGGAAGGAAGGAGAGGCAGAAAGAATGAATGAATGAAAGAAAGAAAGACAGAAGTAAGGAAGGGAGGAAGGGGTGAGGCAGAAAGAAAGAAAAAGGGAAGGAGAGGCAGAAAGAGAGAAGGAAGAAAGGAAAGAGAGAGAAAAGGAAGGAAGGAAAGAAAAAAAGAAAGGCAAATAAAGAGACATTTTTAAAGAGGCCAATTCCTTAAAAAAGAGAATTCTCCCTCCTTCATACAGGAGACCTGCTCCCCGCCTGGAAATCCTGCTCTCTCCACCCCCCTCCCCACATTTCTTTCAAACTCACCCCTCACACACCCCCCACCCCTCTCTCTTTCTACAAGCCCAGCTGAAATTGTTTTGGGGGGAGCCAACCCACCCGAGTATAATACCAAATTTATTGCCTGGATCAAAGGCCCCTTCCTTCCTTCCTTCCTTCCTTCCTTCCTTCCTTCCTTCCTTCCTTCCTTCCTTCCTTCTCTCCTTCCTTCCCTCCCAAGGAACTCATCCCACAGCCAGGCAGAACCTTCCAGAGTTATAGTTTAATTTTTAATTATTCTTATTTTTAATTTGGGCAAAATGAGAAAATAGTTTTAGAGAAGGGAGAAGGGAAGAGAGTTTTTTTTGGGGGGGGGGAACGCATGGATTGGCAGTTTTGGCACCGTAGGGATATATTTCGGGAATAAGGGAGGTGTCCCTCTTTCTATCTCTCCCCCTCCCGCTTCCCCCCCCCACCCCATTCAAATTGGAGATGGCAACCCAGATGCCAGCCAGTGCCAACTTGCAGTCTTTTTAAGTGAAAAAATGCCAAGACATTCAGAGGGGGCATCTTGGAAGATGTCTATGGGAGAGGTGGGGGGGGGGGAAAGGCCCCCTCCACTCCAGCGCTGGGAGGGAACTACTGGACAGATTGGGCAGCCATGGGGGGGAGGGGGCCTGGCATTCAAGCCCACCCACCCTGTAGCAAAAGGAAATGACCTATTTCTCTCTCTCTCTCCCTCTCCATAGGCCCTGGGCTGTTTCTGGGAAGGGGGGGGGCTTTGAGAGCCAGAGAAAGGAGCTGTTCTCCCCCCACCCACCCTCCAAAAAAACGGGGCTTAGAAAAACGCATCCTCCCCTTCCTCCTTTTGTGCCCCCCCCCAAATCCCCGAATGCTCCTTTCAACCGGGAAGCCCCCTCCTCAAATATCTAAAGCCGCTCCATCTCAATATTTCTCCCATCCTTTTCATGAAAAAAACCCTTTTTTAAATAGCCAAATCTCAGTCAGATGCCCCGCTGAAACGACCCCCCACCCGCGCCACCCCCCCACCCGTTTTAAAACACCCACCCATAACAGGCGCAATTCGGGGAGGGGGCTTCGTTCCGCCTTGACCGAAGGCTTTGCTTTCCCCCTTCCTGCAGTTGCCCCCCCCAACCGCCCCCCAAAAGGTGTTTAAAAAAAATAGACGCCCCCCTCCCCATTTAACGCCCGGTACCCTGGAGCCGCGGTTTAAGAGCCTGTTTTTGTAGCAATCGCGGTAGAAGCGCTGGGAAAAGATAAAAAAAGATACGCGGACTTTTGAAGTCTGCCAAACCCCCCCCCCTTGCTGACCCCCCACCCAAAAGTCATTAAGTCGGGAACATCGCAAAGTTCGCATTCCCAGCCACCCCCCTCCCAGACAGGACCCAGCCTCAAGCCCGCGTCCGGAGAAATCCGGCCGACAGGTTAAAAAAAAAAGAGACTAAGACAGGTGGGGATGGGGGCTACGCGAGACCCTCCCTGATTTTGGGCTTCATCGGTGCCAGAGGGAGGTGGAGGAGGGGTCTCCCTCCTGCGTCCCCCCCCGCCCCAGGTCGAAATGGGTGGAGGGTCGCTTTGAAAAGGGGAGAGGGGAGAAGAGGAGAAGTGCCTGCTTTAGGAAGGCGGAGGGGTCTAAAACAGGGGGGGGGGAATGAGGACACCCCCTTCCCCCAATGGAGACCCCTGGAAAAGGAAGTGCTGTTTTGGAGCCCCCCCCCCCCCAATCGCCCTGAAACGGAGCCTTCCTCGCTTCCTCCAGCTCTGAAGACCCCCTCCCCTTAAAGGAGAGACGGCTTCAGACGGCTTTTCCTAGCCCCCTCCCAGAGAAAAGCACCTCTGGGTCTTCATGAACACCTCCCCCACGCCCCACTCCGCCAATCCACGGCTAAGCCCCCTCCCCCCACCAGAGACGCAGAGTGGAGATTCTCCGCCCAGAGGTGGGGGACGGGGGGGGGGTTAGATGGATGGGGGGGGGAGAAAGGCAGATCTAGGTCTTTCTGAACCCCCCCCCAAAGCCCGCTCCCCCCTAGAGACGGCTTAGCCACCGCCCCCGCAGAGACGCGGATAGGAGAGTCTCCGCCCGGAGGTGGGGGCTGGGGGGAGGTGAGATGGCTGGGGGGGGGGCAGAGAAAAGCTCTGGGTCTTCCTGACCCCCCCCCCCCGCTAACCCACGGCTAAGACTCCTCCCCCCACTAAAGAAGCATAGAGGAGATTCTCCTCCCGGAGGTGGAGGGGGGAGTAAAATGTGATGGGCTGGGGGGGGGTTATATGGATGGGGGGGAGAAAGGCAACTCTGGGTCTTCTTGAAACCCCCCTACCCGCCCCCCACTCAGCTAAACCACAGCTAAACCCCCTCCCCCTACTAGAGACGGCTCAGCCCCCTCCCCACACTAAAGAGGCAGACAGGAGATTCTCCCCTCGGAGGTGGCTGGTGTTAAATGGGGGGGGGAGGAGAAAGGCAGCTCTGGGTCTTCTTGAAACCCCCCTACCCGCCCCCCCTCCGCTAAACCACAGCTAAACCCCCTCCCCCTACTAGAGACGGCTCAGCCCCCTCCCCACACTAAAGAGGCAGACAGGAGATTCTCCCCTCCCGGAGGTGGCTGGAATAGGGGGGGGGTGTCAAATGGATGGGAGGGGGAGAATGGCAGCTCTGGGTCTTCCTGAACCCCACCCCCACCCCCCACTCCGCCGCGAAGCTCACCCCAGCTGCTCCCGGTGCGCCCCATGAACTGATGGGTGCGGGGATTCCAGATGAATTCCTTCCATTCGTGCATCACCTGCCCGCAGCTCTTCTTCTCTTTCTCCACGGCCATGGCTGGGCTTTTCCACCGAAGGAACGAAGAGGAGAAGAGGAAGAGGAAGGAAGTCCCAGGTGAGCCGCGGGAGCCAGGTGAGCGAGCAGGGATGCTCCGAAGGCAAAGAGGACGCCGGGCGAAGCGGCCGCCGCTTTATCTCTCCCTCGGGCCCCGCCCCCTCCGTCCCTGGGCGAATCGGGCGCCTCTTCAGCCGGGCCGACCCGCCACCCCTCCCCCCTCTCCCCCCCTCCCTTCCTAGCCGGTTTCTTGCAGGGGTCTTGGAGCCTGGGGGGGGGGACGAAGGGGGGGGGCTCTCGATTCAGCAGCCTTTTTTTTGCCCTGGGGCTGCATTCCTAGGATTGACCTGGTTGAGAAAGAGAGAGAGAGAGAGAGAGAGAGAAATGGATGGATGGATGGATGGAGAGAAAGAGAAAGAGAGAGAGAAATAGATGGATGGATGGATGGAGGAGAGAGACAGAGAGATGAGAGAGAGAGAGAGAGAGAGAGGAATGGATGGATGGATGGATGGATGGATGGATGGATGGATGGATGGATGGATGGATGGATGGATGATGGAGAGAGAGAGATGAGAGAGAGAGAGAGAAATGGATGGATGGATGGATGGATGGAGAGAGACAGAGAGATGAGAGAGAGAGAGAGAGGAATGGATGGATGGATGGATGGATGGATGGATGGATGGATGATGGAGAGAGAGATGAGAGAGAGAGAGAGAAATGGATGGATGGATGGATGGAGAAAGACAGAGAGATGAGAAAGAGAGAGATATGGATGGATGGATGGATGGATGGAGAGAGAGAGAGAGATGACAGCGAAAGAGATGAGAGAGAGAGATATGGATGGATGGATGGATGGATGGAGAAAGAGGCAGAGAGATGAGAGAGAGAAATGGATGGATGGATGGATGGATGGATGGAGACAGACAGATGAGGGGGAGAAATGGATGGATGGATGGAGAGAGATGAGAGGGAGAGAGAAATGGATGAATGGATGGAGAGAGAGAGATGGATGGATGGATGGAAAGAAAGAGAGAGACAGAGAGAGAGAATAGATGGATGGGGAGAGAGAGAATGGATGGATGGAGAGAGAGAGATGAGAGAGAGAGAGAAATGGATGGATGGAGAGAGAGAGAGATGAGAGAGAGAGAAAAATTGATGGATGGATGGAGACAGAGACAGAGATTAGAGAGAGTGGGGGGGGGAGAGGATGGATTAATGAATGGATGGAGAGAGAGAGAGAAATTAGAGATAGATAGAGATAGATGGATGGATGGATGGAGAGAGAGAGATAAGAGAGAGGGAGATGGATGGAGAGAGGGAGAGAGACAGACAGATATAGAGATAGAGACAGACAGATAAGGAGATAAGGATAGATATAGACAGGTAGAATAAATAGAGATATAAAAGATAGGTAGACAGACAGACAGACAGAAAGACAGATAGATAGATAAATTAATAGATAAACAGTCAGGCAGACAGGCAAATAGATAGATATTTCTATTATTCCTATATTCCTATCCCCCCCCCCACAACAACAATCCTGTGAGGTGGGTTTGGCTGAAAGGAGAGGCACTTGATCCAAAATCACCCAGCTGCCTTTCGTGCCTAATGTGAGACTACAATAATACAATACGATACAATACAATAGCAGAGTTGGAAGGGACCTTGGAGGTCTTCTAGTCCAACCCCCTGCCTAGGCAGGAAACCCTATACCCTTTCAGACACATGGCTATCCAACATCTTTGTGGTGGGATAGAGGGCAGGAGAATTAAACGGGAAACTGATCTGCTGACCAGGGGAGATTCTGGGAATTAAAGTCCTTTCATCTTCAAGCCGCTATAGTTGAAAAGCACTATAGAAAACCTTGATCTGACTTCACAACCCAACATAATGGATTTAAAATAAGACAAGAACAAATGTGGTTAGACTACGGTTATCACATCTTTTGATGGGATAACTTAATAAACGGTGGGAATGCACAGCCGATGTAATATATCTTGACTTCCGCAAAGTGGAACAGAATAACCCACTTCAAGCTAAATTAACAAACAGGTGATCTTCTAACTGTGGAATTCTGGGAGTTGAAGTCCATCCATCTTCAAAGCTGTCCAGGTTGCAAGATACTCAGTAAGGGGGCTGGCCAGAGGTTGCCCTCCCCCCCCCAGGGAAAACAGATTTTGCACACACACACAAAACCCAAAATCTGATAGGGAAATAGCTCTTGTCAAGAGACCAAGATTAGACCTCAAAGGTCTCCTTTCAATTTCCTTTTTTGTGTTAGGAATTGTAAATAGGTGAGGAGGGGGATATTTTAATGGTGTGGAGGGCTGGGTGGAAGCCCTAAGGGAGGGGATGATGGGCGTGGAGATAATTTCAAATATTTTGCATCTGGGCGGGGGGGGAGGGAGAAAGGGACTGGCTTGGGAGCGGATGCCTGAAGCAGGAGGGGGTCCCTGAAGTTTTGCCCACTGTGGAAGTGCATTGGTGGGGGGGATTGGGGGAAGCACCCCGAAAATCTTGGGGACAAGGTTATGCCGTTTGTACGCTGGGTCTGTTGAATTGCAACTATGGACGGGTTTGGGGGTTTTGGGGGGCTTGTGGGCTGGGAAGATCCGAGTTCAAATCCACCCTCGAAAGTCCAGTCCACCCTACCTACCATGCAGGATTGGTTTTTTTTCTTCTCTTTTTCCTTCTTCCTTTCCACTTTCCCTCCTTTCTTACTTTCCTTCACTCCTCCTTCCCTCTTCTTTCTTTTTCTGTTTTTCCTTCTTTTTTCCTCTTTTTTTCTCTTACTTTTCCTCTTCCTCTTTCTTTTTGCCCTTCCTTCCTTCCTACCCTTTCTGCTTCTCAATGTTTTTTTTCTTTCTCTCTTTCCTCTTTTCCTCCCTTCTTTCTTTCCTTCTTTACTCCTTTCCTTTCCTTTTCCCTTTTCCCTTCTTTTCATTTCTCTCTTTCCTCTCTTTCCTGTTTCTCTCTCTCTTACTTTTCCCTTTCTCTCTTTTTGCCCTTCCTTCCTTCCTTTTCTGCTCCTCAATGTTTCTGTCTTTCCTCTTTTTCCTCTATTTCTCTCTCTTACTTTTCAACTTTCTCTTTCTTTTTGCCCTTCCTTCCTTCTTTTCTTCCCTTTCTTTCTGCCTCTCAACCTTTTCCTTCCTTCTTTTCTTCCCTTTCTTTCTGCCTCTCAATGTTTCTTTCTTTCTTTCTTCCTTCCTTCCTTCCTTTTCCTTCCCTTTAACCTTTGAGATAAGAAGAAATTTAATTTTGGTCCTCCTAGTGAGATAAGAGCTGGCTGGACTCGTTCCCAGGGGGCTGAATGTCCTTTTGTTGCAGCTGACCCAGATATTTTTCCTCTTATCAGAAAAAACCTTTTCTACACCTATCTATTTAAATTTTCCCTCCTCCTCCTTTTATTCCCTTGTAGCATTCAAATTCAAGGACAAAGTGGAGGTCCTTTGATGGGCATTTGAATGAGGGGAGGGGTCAATAGGTCCTGAGGGCACCCCCAACCCTGGGGTGACTTCTTCTGG
This sequence comes from Natrix helvetica, assembly GCF_964273705.1. Taxonomy (NCBI): domain Eukaryota; kingdom Metazoa; phylum Chordata; class Lepidosauria; order Squamata; family Natricidae; genus Natrix; species Natrix helvetica. Next base: position 84,963,357 of record NC_138555.1, on the reverse strand, counting down.
ATGACAACAATGGCCTGGCATCCTTCCTCAACCCTTTTGAGTAAACAATCCTTGTTACTTTTTAACGCGTTCATTCGGTTTAGCTTGAAGTGGGTTATTTCCCCCCCCACTTTGCTTAGAGTCAAGATATATTACATCGACTGCATTCCCACCGTCTATTAAATTAAGTGATAACCGTAGTCTAACCACATTTGTTCTTGTCTTAGTTTAAATCTAATATGTTGGGCCGTGAGCTCAGATCAACGTTTGGCATAGTGATTTTCAATCATAGAAGCTTGAAGTTGGATGGACTTCAATTCCCAGAATCCCCCCCGGCCGGCAGATGAGTTTCCCGTTTAATTGTCGTGCCCATATTTATCTGGATTTCCCTGCCAGCAGATGAGTTTTCCATTTAACGACACCATCTAGTTCCACTTTTAACTTGTTTATTAAATTGCCATGCGTTGTTTTCCCCCCCACTTTGCTGAAATCAAAGATATATTACATCTGCCACGTTCCCCCCATCTACTAAAACAAATCCAGTATCCAATTGTGCAGCGGGATTTTGAGAGTTAAAATCCACATGTCTTATTATAACATTGTCAACGAGTTCAGCGCGAGATGGTAGGAGGTTTAAACGGGAAATTGGTCTGCCGGCTGGGGAATTCTGGGAGTTGAAATCCGCCCCCCCCGTCTTTAAGTGGTCCAAGTATCGCCCAGAGAGAAAATGCTTTTGAATTCTACTCGTTCTCGCCCACCGACTCAAAATCCGTGGACAGGATTGGGCGGGGAGTGTCTCTGGGTGGATTGGGAGAAGATTTGGAGAAGATCCAGGGGGGAAAAGGGATGTGGGTCCTCAGTCCTCATCTTACGACCTACTTGCCTTCGTCCACTCTGGGATTCAGCCGCCAGGACGTCAATTTCAGCATTTTCCCCATTTGCAAAGCGTTGAGCAAATGCTCTTAAAATATTCAGTTTTGCCGGCCGGATAATCCCGATTAAATCCGAGAGGATCGCATTTTGTCTGCGTTCGATTAGATCCTGCGTAATCTCCTTCCTGCAGTGACCCGCAGAAGGACGGTTTTCGAGATGGAAGGGGGAACTCGAAGGCCAGGGTGGGGCCGGGGTGGGATTTGAACCCGGTTCTCCCCCCCCTCCCCCAATCCTGTTGAAGGAGGAAGGTGCAAAACGACAACCCACTTTTTAAACTTATTTCATTGATTTCATGACGTTGGCTCTCGCCTCGCTGCAGGTCGTCCTCAACTTACGACCACGAGGAAGCCCAAAAGGGATGGCGTTGGTTAAACAGTTAAATGCTGTACCCATTTTACGACTCGGCTTGCCGCCGACGTTAAGGGAATCGCTGCCATTGTTAAATGAGTAACCGGTGGCGAAGTAAATCTGGTTTCCCCGTGGGCGTTGCTCATCGGGCGGTCGTAAAAGGGGGATCGACTGACACACACACACACCCCGGGACACTGCAACCGTCGTAAATGTGAATCGGGTGTCAAACATCGGAATGTAAATCACGTGACTATGGGGGAAAGTCGTAAGTGTGAAAGACGGTCATAAGTTATTTTTTCGGCCCTGTCGTTACTTTGAATGGTCACTAAGTGAAGTGTTGACCAATCAGGGAGGCTGGATTCGTTTAACAACTGTTTGATTCCCTTAACAACTTTGTAACATCCTTCCCGAAACGGGCTTCGCTTAACGACCATGTGATTCACTCAGCAACCGTGGTTTAAAAAATGGTTTGTAAAATCGGGTCACGTAATGACTTGATTTTTAACGGATTGTATCGCTTAGTGACTGGAAATTCCTGTCCCTGTTTCGGTCGTAAGTCGAGGAATCCTTGTAAACTGGAATATAGACACGTACAAAGTTGAGAGTTTGCACTGAACGCCTCAGCAAACGAGGATTGCAAGAGGTGAAGCCTCCTCTCTTACCTGCTCCAGGAATAAAGGCAGTCCTCGACTTACAACAATTCACTTAGTGACTGTTGAAAGTTACAACGGCACTGTAAAAGTGGACTTAGGAGCATTTTTCACATTTACAACCGTTGCCCCGTCCCTATGATCCTGTGATCAAAACTCAGACGGTTGGCCCCTGACTCATACTTATGACGGTCATCGCGTCCCGGGAGGGTGTCACATGATCCCCTTTTGCAACCTTCCCACAAGCAAAGTCAAGGGGGAAAAACCAGACTCCCATAACAACCTGATTTAAAGAGGCGGCAATTCACTTAACGACGGTGGCAAGGACGGTCACAAAACAGGGCAAAGTTCACCGAAGAACCGTCTCGCTCAGCCACGGCTTTTGTTGTGGTCGTACGCCTGAGGTCTGCCTGCGCAAGTCAGGCTCTGGCATCACATTGGCACTCCTTGCCCTCCTGCCCCAATTCCTGCCACCTCCTCATTCCTCCGACGGCAGGATAGAAACCCATGACACAACGATACTGCCTTGTGTGCTTTTTTTTCCCCCCGAGCTCCGCCTGTCCTTTGTAAGGAGGTGACCCCGAGAATCTGGACACCCTAATTTGAATTCCGGCATTCCTGTTTCACATTCCCTCTCTATGGTATCTCCGTCACCGTCAGGACAGGAAGCAGCCTGGGTCGGTCAACAGGGCCCCGCCCGGCACCAGGGGTTTCAGGAGCACCCCAACAAAATTTGGGTCACCCTCTTCTGCACTTATGAAGGTGCAATCAGAACAAATTCCACACCTCTGGACTTCAACTCCCAGAATCCCCCAGTCAGTTCAATCATAGAGAGTTCCAGACCTCTGGACTTCAACTCCCAGAATGCCCCAGTCAGTTCAATCATAGAGAGTTCCAAACCTCTGGACTTCAACTCCCAGAATCCCCCAGTCAGTTCAATCATGGAGAGTTCCAAACCTCTGGACTTCAACTCCCAGAATCCCCCAGTCAGTTCAATCATAGAGAGTTCCAGACCTCTGGACTTCAACTCCCAGAATGCCCCAGTCAGTTCAATCATAGAGAGTTCCAAACCTCTGGACTTCAACTCCCAGAGTCCCCCAGTCAGTTCAATCATAGAGAGTTCCAAACCTCTGGACTTCAACTCCCAGAATCCCCCAGTCAGTTCAATCATAGAGAGTTCCAAACCTCTGGACTTCAACTCCCAGAATCCCCCAGTCAGTTCAATCATAGAGAGTTCCAAACCTCTGGACTTCAACTCCCAGAATCCCCCAGTCAGTTCAATCATGGAGAGTTCCAAACCTCTGGACTTCAACTCCCAGAATCCCCCAGTCAGTTCAATCATAGAGAGTTCCAGACCTCTGGACTTCAACTCCCAGAATCCCCCAGTCAGTTCAATCATAGAGAGTTCCAAACCTCTGGACTTCAACTCCCAGAATCCCCCAGTCAGTTCAATCATAGAGAGTTCCAGACCTCTGGACTTCAACTCCCAGAATCCCCCAGTCAGTTCAATCATAGAGAGTTCCAAACCTCTGGACTTCAACTCCCAGAATCCCCCAGTCAGTTCAATCATGGAGAGTTCCAAACCTCTGGACTTCAACTCCCAGAATCCCCCAGTCAGTTCAATCATAGAGAGTTCCAGACCTCTGGACTTCAACTCCCAGAATCCCCCAGTCAGTTCAATCAGAGAGTTCCAGACCTCTGGACTTCAACTCCCAGAATCCCCCAGTCAGTTCAATCAGAGAGTTCCAAACCTGTGGACTTCAACTCCCAGAATCCCCCACCCAGCCCTCTTTACTGGGGAATTCTGGGAATTGAAGTCCACGCACCTTAAAAATTCGCCAAGGTTAGGGTTAGGGTTAGGTTTTCAAGCGGGCAGCGGAAAAAAAGTCCGGGAAGGCACCAAGCACTCTAGAATTGGGGGGCACTGCCCTACCCACCCCTCAATTTGGGGGTGACACAGGGTGGCCAGAAAAGACACGGAAACCACCAAGCCCCCCATTTTCAGGCCAAACGGGCAGGAGCCGAAGTCCCTGACCCACATTCTCAAGAGCCCCACTGCTGGCATCGTCCCCGAAGTTTCCTTCCTCCTCCGGGAATTTGGGTCAAGTGCCAAGGCAGATGACGCGGCGGGGCAGGAAAGCAGGAATCGCCCCCGGAAGGAATTTGAACCCAGGATCCCTGGTTTCCATTCTCTTCTCCCTCGGGAATTGAGGTTAATCCCTTTTCCCGGCAGGCGAGGAATAAACCTGTTTTTTTTTTGTCATCCGTCTTCTCTATTTGCAAATGTAATCGCATTTATTTATTCCGATACAGGGAGTCCTCGATTTACAACGGTCCATTTAGCGACCGTGCGATGTCGCTGGAAAAAAGGGATTTTTTTTCACACTTAACGACCGTTGTGGCTCTCTCCCCCCCCCCCGCGGTGGGTTGCGGGGAATCGATATGCAGGGTCTATTCCCGTTGCTAAGCGAGACGGTTTGTGAAGCGATGAAGTGAATCGCTGCTGGGGTTTTTTAAATTTAGTAACCCGGTCGTTAAGTGAGTCCGTCTTCCCCGTCGACTTTGCCGTTCGGAAGGTCGCAAAAGGGGGAATCTCGTGACACACACACACACACACACTCACACACACATACACACACACACAAACAGAGACACTGTGACCATCGTAAATACAAGTCGGTCACCGAGCGTCTGAATTGTGATTGCATGACCAACGGGGACAGTCGTTAAGTGTGAAGCACGGTCCTAAGTCCCTTTTTCCCAGTGCAGTTTGGGGCTTCGAACGGTCACTAAACGAATCATCGCAAACTCGAGGACCGGCCGTATTTTAATTGGGATGTTTCTCACGGGAATAGCCAAAGCAGGCAGGGCGATGGCGGTGCCAGAGGTCAATCCTGCAGGGCAAGGTGCTGAATGCGCGCGCGCGCGCGCACACACACACACACACAACCCCCACACACACACACACAAAACCCACAACGACACAGAGGTGCGTGTCAGCCTTGGAAGAATGGAGATTTTCTCGTCCTCCTCTCCCCTTTCGTGGGCTCCCTGCATTCCCCCAGGCGACTGTCCCAAACCAGCTGGGCAGGAATCCAGTGGGTGGAAGGTGGGGGGGCGGGGTGGACCCCAGACCAGTTTCCTCCGGTTTGCAAATCGTGGTTTGTTGCTGCAGGGGGTAATGGGGTGGCGGGAGGGCAAGGCGGGTAGTCAGCCAGCGGCCCCTGCTCCTTCCTAGCTGCGCTTCGCTTTCCCCCTGGGCGAACTTTGAGACCAAAGGTTTCTCTTCCTCAATGAGATCTGACGTCATGCCACGTCTTTAGGGAAGGGAGGTTCGGCTCAGAGAAATGGGCCTCGCCTCTTCAGGTGTTTGCTGGGAGGACTCAGCAACGGATTCCTCACAGGGCCTGTAGAGGGTTTGTCCCCATTGGAAACCCTGAAGAGGGGGGAGGGGACTTCAACCCCCAGAATTCCCTAGCTAGTGAGCTACCAGGGGTGGACGTCAGCTCCCAGAATTCCCCAGCTATTCTTTAAGAGGGTTGGACTTCAACTCCCAGAATTCCCTAGCTGGCTTGCTTTAAGATAGGTGGACTTCCATTCCCAGAATTCCCCAGCTATACTTTAAGACGGGTGGACTTCAACTCCCAGAATTCCCCAGGAGGCCTGCTTTAAGAGGAGTGGACTTCAACTCCCAGAATTCCTTAGCTATTTTTTAAAGAGGGGTGAACTTCAACTCCCAGAATTCCTTAGTTAGTCTGATATAAGTGGGTTGGACTTCAACTCCAGGAATTCCTTAGCTATTCTTTAAGAGGGGTGGACTTCAATTCCCAGAATCCCCCGGCCAGCATGCAAGTCAGCACGGCCTATCTTCCTGACAACTGCCCTAATTTTCCTAATCTGTAACTGTATGGGGAGATTCATTCCCAGAATCCCTAGCTGGCTGACCCAGAATTCTGGGAGTTCCACCCTCAGCCTGATCCCTTATGAAGGGTTGAGAGAGGGTTTCCTGAACATGTTCGGAGTGCCTGGGCCTCGTAGGAAGCTTTTCATTATCACAGATGAGGAGGAAGCCAGGCTGGCTGGGGAATTCTGGGAGTCGAAGTCCACCCATCCACAAGTGGAGAAGGCGGAGAAACATTGTGAGCTCTAAACGCCACCTGGTGGTCACACGTGTGTATTTCACCACATTAATCTAGAATAGAGCAGCCAAACAGAAATTAAGCAAAAAAGAAAGGGATAGTTCTCGACTTACAATGTCTCATTTACTGACCGTTCAAAGTTACAGTAGCAGTGAAAAAAGTGACTAACGACCGTTGTGGATGACCACTGCAACATCCCATGGACATGTGATCAAAATTCAGACACGTGGCCACCGACCCAGGTTTGTGACGGTCACAGCGTCCGGGGGTGTGTGTGTGTGTCACAGGATCCCCTTTTACGACCTTCCGACAAGCAAAGTCAACGGGAAAGCTAGATTCACTTCACAACCATGTTACTGACTTAAAAACTGCAGTGATTCACTTAACAACTGGGGCAACTGGGTCGTAAAATGGGGCCAAATCCCCAAACCTCAAATGTCTCACTTTGCAACAAAAACATTGAGCTCAATTGTGGTTATAAGGCTCTATTCTAATGTTCTGTTCTGTTCAATGTTCTGTTCCATTCTACTGTTCTGTTCTATTTTATTCTCTTCTGTTCTATTCTATTCAATGTTCTGTTCTGTTCAATGTTCTGTTCTGTTCTAATGTTCTGTTCTGTTCTAATGTTCTGTTCTGTTCAATTTTATGTTCTATTCAGTGTTCTGTTCTGCTCTATTCTAATGTTCTGTTCCATTCTACTGTTCTGTTCTATTTTATTCTCTTCTGTTCTATTCTATTCAATGTTCTGTTCTGTTCAATGTTCTGTTCTGTTCTAATGTTCTGTTCTGTTCTAATGTTGTGTTCTGTTCAATTTTATGTTCTATTCAGTGTTCTGTTCTGTTCTGTTCTAATGTTCTGTTCTGCTCTATTCTAATGTTCTGTTCAATGTTCTGTTCCATTCTACTGTTCTGTTCTATTCTATTCTCTTCTATTCAATGTTCTGTTCTGTTCAATGTTCTGTTCTGTTCTAATGTTCTGTTCTCTTCAATTTTATGTTCTATTCAGTGTTCTGTTGTGTTCTGTTCTAATGTTCTGTTCTGTTCAATGTTCTCTTCTCTTCCTTATTTTATTCTAGTCTCTTCCTAAATTTCCCTTCCAACCTCCGTTGTCGTTTGTGAAAGTAACCCAGTTGCTCTCCTTCAGTCTCTCTTACAGCTGGGCCATCAAATATTTACAAGGTTCCGGATTCGAGTTACACAGTCACAGCTGTTAACTTTCCATTCTGAAAATGGAGCCCAGATACAAGGAGCATTTTTTTTGCTGCTCACCTGAAAAATAAATGTAGCCCCAGCTGGTGGAATGACGATTGGGATCCACCCAAAATCCATGGAATCCAGCGGGAGCAACTCACCTAGAACATTGAACACAAAGCATAAGAGTTGGAAGGGACCTTGGAGGTCTTCTAGTCCAACCCCCTGCTGGAGCCAATATAATCAAGCCAATAATTAAATTTTGATTACTTCTTGGCAAGCTAGCAAAATATTGCATTTCTCTAAAGACAATTCATGATGAATCAAATAGGCGAATTACTAATTTATACATTATGTAGTTACTTTAAAAAAAAAAACCCAAGATGCGAAATCTTGTTTTGAAAGCTGCGTGGAAAAATGAATTTATCCCGAGTGGGAATTCAAGATACTGTAAATTGCATATTTTTTTGACCGCCCCGGCTGGTGTGCAAGGCAAACCACCACCATTGTTGCTAAGTGAGACATTTATAAAAGTGAAGCTTTGCCGCAGGTTACCACCTTTCTTGCCACCGTTGTTAAGCGAACCGCTGCAGCCGTTCAGTTAGTCACACGGTCGTTAAGTGACTCCGGCTTCCCCCGTTGACGTTGCTTGTGCCGAAGGTTTAACTTCGGTCACTAAATGAACTGTCGTAAATCGAGGACCAAATGAATAAAAAGGGTACTAAATTTTGCTGCGCTGTAAAAAAAAAAATCTCAAAAGCCATCCCCCTTTTTTTTTGCCTCTTCCTTCGCTCCCTTTTTCTTTCTGATTTTCCTAGCTTTCCTCTATTTTTACGTTAGAAAGAAAGATAATCCAATTTATTTTTATTTATTTGTTTTAAAAAAGGAAGAGCGGTTTAAAAAGATGGCTAAGTTTTAGCCTGTGGTTCCAAATTTAATTCTCTCCATTATCGAAAAATATTCCCCCACCGGATGGAGTAAGGCTCTTTTCTCTCTTTCTTTTTCTCTTTATCTCTATCATTCTTTTTTTGTTCTCTGCCTCTTTTTCTTTTCTCGCTCTCTTTTTCTGTCTTTCTCCCCCCTTTTCTCTATCTTTTTCTCTTTTTCTCTATCATTCTTTTTCACTTTTGCTTTCTTTCTCTGTCTTTTTATTTTCTCGCTCTCTTTTTGTCTTTCTCTCCTCTTTTTCTCTATCATTGTTTTTCCCTTTCTCTTTCCCTTTCTTTCTTTGTCTGTCTCCATCTTTCTTTTTCTATCTTTCTTTTTTCTCCCTTTCTGTCTTTGTCTCTCTCTGCCTCTCTTTTTCTTTCCTCGCTCCCCTTTTTATGTCTTTCTCTCCTTCTCTTTTCTCTTTATTTTTCTCTTTTTCTCTATCACATTTTCACTTTATTTCTGTTTTTTTTCTCACTCCCTTTTTCTGTCTTTCTCTCCTTCTCTTTATTTTTCTCTCTTTCTTTCACTTTTTCTTTATTTCTGTCTCTGTCTCTTTTTCTTTTCTCGCTCCCTTTTTCTGCCTTTCTCTCTTCTTTTCTCTTTCTTTTTCTCTTTTTCTCTATCATTCTTTTTCACTTTTTCTTTCCCTTTCTCCCTTTCTCTCCATCTTTCTTTTTCTCTCTTTCTCTGTTTCTGTCTTTCTCTTTCTCTGTTTCTCTCTTTCCCTTTCTCCCTCTCTCTCACATACACACACACACACAGGTGGGGTGGCAGGAGTGTGCAATGACCACTGGCCCCGTGGCACAAATCTCTTGCACCAAAATTGTGTGTCTTGCATTTGACACACACACACCAGAATGAAGGGGAAAATGCCACCCCACCCGAGATGCTTCTCTGCCACGCAGTCCCACCGTAAGACGGGCTGTGGAGAAAGGCCAGGTGGGTGGCATCGGTGGGCACGCACTGGACAACCCCCCCCCTCCCTGGGAGTGCAAATGTGCAAGAGGC
>NC_138555.1:84931644-84953974 GCF_964273705.1 Natrix helvetica | reverse complement strand
GGTGCAGGTCATCCTCGACTTATGACGGTTCACTTAGTGACCATTCAAAGCTACAACAGCACAGGGGGGGGGAAGTGACTTATGGCCGTTTTCCCACACTTATGACCATTGTAGCATCCCCGTAATTAACATTCTTGGCAACTGACTCGTGTTTACGACCGCCGCAGTGTCCCGGAGTCACGTGATTTCCTTTGGCAGCCTTCTGACAAGCAAAGTCAACGGGGAAGCCAGATTCACTTAATGACCGTGGTACTAATTTATTAACTGCGGCGATTCACTTAACAACTCCGGCACGGAAGGACATCAAATAGGGCAAGGGTGTCCAAACTTGGGAACTTTAAGAGATGGCTGGCTGGGGAATTCTGGGAGTTGAAGTCCACAAGTCTTAAAGTTCCCAAGTTTGGACACCCCTGAAATAGGGCAAACTCACAGAGGAAACGCCCCTCCGAACAATAGAAATGGGGTGGGACTAGAAGACCTCCAAGGCCCCCCTCCAATGACCAATTCTGTTAAAAAAAATACAGGCAAAGGCCTAGGCCAAAAAAAAATCCCAGGATCCCAAAGTCCTTCTCTTTTAATATCGCGTTATTTAATGTCCACCTGGATCTCTTTCTTTGTCCTTTCCATTTAATTATGATTGGATTGTGATCTGCCCAAGTTTCCGCATATTACAGCTCAGTTCCATTGTAGCCCACATCATGTCAATTCTGGAGTATGATAAGTGTCTATTATTTGAATAGGAAATGTATTGAAAATTCGCTTTTGCGCCTTGTGAAGCACATCTGAACGCAATCCGCATCCAAAACCTCGCCCGATCAAGGCCGGCAGTTGGATCTCAGACTAGCCAACATTCAGGGTTCAGGGATCTTGGACCCAGCTTGGTGGCAGTTGTGACATGAGGACGAGGAGTTGCGAAGTGTGTCGGCCGCAACGTGGATGAAGTGTGGCGTAAAAATCGGATTAATTCTGCAAGCCCACTGAAGGCCCGGATGCCCTCAGTTTTGCAAGCGAGCAAAGAATGCAGCAGCCAGATGACGATGTGTGTGTGTGTGTGTACAGCTATCCTGGCTTGTTCTGGACGTCGCAACAGATCCAAACCCTAATCAGTAGCCGCAAAGGGAGCCAGCGTCCTTTCCAATCGGGCAGGGATAAAGGATTAGCCAAAGCCTCGCAAATCATTAACCAGAAAACAACACCAGGTGTCACCACTGAAACACCCAAACCTTCGTTTGTGTGTGTGTGTGTGTGTGTGTGTGTGTGTGTGTGTGTGCATTTCCGGGCTCCAAAGCATCCTGAAAGCTGCAAAAAAACAAACAAACCCCAAAACCCATCAGGATGATGAGCTGAATTAGCAAACGAGCAAAGAACGAAGCACGAATGGATAGAAGGAGAGGAGATACACACGCATACACACACACTCCAGAAAGGGAGGCGGTTGTTCCTTTAAAAAGAAAAAAAGAAAAAGAAAAAGGATTACTCCATCCAAACCTCGCCGCATTCCGGAGCCAATGGAAACGCTGGTGGTTGTTTTTTTTTTGTTTTTCCACCAGACGAAATGCGTTGTTGGCTAAATCGGTTATGGTATCATGTTGTTCCTGGTTTTTCAGAAACCAGCGGACAAAAAATAAAATAAAAAAATAAAGCAGCGATTTTTTTCTAAAGAAAAGATGGGACAAGCCTTGGTCTGAAAATGGTATTGCCTGAGCAGGGGGCTGGACTAGAAGACCTCCAAGGTCCCGTCTGACTCGATTCTAATCTATTCCATATTTTATTCTATTAATTCTACTCTATTCTGTTTTATATTCTATTCTCTATTCTATTCTATTAATTCTACTCTATTCTATATTCTTTTCTATTCCATTCTACTCTATTTTATTCTATTCTATTTTATTCTATTAATTCTACTCTATTGTTTTCTATTCTATTCTATTCTCTATTCAATTCTATTAATTCTCTATTCTTTTCTTTTCTATTCTATTCTATTCTCCTCTATTCTATTAATTCTCCTCTATTCTATATTCTTTTTTCTATTCTATTAATTCTCCTCTATTCTATATTCTTTTCTTTTCCTATTTTATTATCCTCTATTCTATTCTATTAATTCTATTCCACTATTCTATATTCTTTTCTATTCTACTCTGCTCTATTCTATATATACTATACTATATTCTATTCTATTCTATTTTCTATTCTATTCTTAATTCTATTCTATTTTCTGTTCTATTATATTTTATCCTATTCTATTCATTCTATTCTATTCTCTATTTGTTCTGTTCTATTAATTCTATTCTATATTCTTTTCTATTCTAATTTCCTATTCTATTCTGCTTTCTATTCTAATTTTTTATTCCATTTTCTATTTTATTGTTTTCTATTCTATTCTAATTTTCTTTTCTTTTCTATTTTCTAGTCTATTCTTCCCACCACTTACCATTGTATATCAAATCACAAATTATCCATTGAATAAGCATAAATACATTATTAGCATTGTATAGTCATTCTTCCACCGTGGTTGTTATTCCTTCGTTTTACACGAAATACTCTTAGGTATTGGGTTCGTATATATATCATCATTATACATCTTATTCTTATTTCTAACCTATCTTATCATCACAGGTAGGTTTGCTCCCAGTTTGGCCCATTTCATTGGAACCAGTAGCACTGCCTGAGCAAACCAGTAGTAAAACTGGTACAAACCCACCACTGCTTATCACATCCTATCCAACACTCTGCCGGTAGTCCTTGATTTACGACCTCAATGGAACCCCAAATATCTGCTGCTGAGCAAAACATCTGTCAAGTGTCTTTCGCCCCATGTTACGACCTTTCTTGCAGTGGTCATTAAGTGAATCACTGCCACTGTTGAGTTAGCGACACAGTCGTTAAGCGAAACTTGCTCATCCCCCCCCTTGACTTTGCTCATCAGAAGGCCGCAAAAAGGGGATCACGGAACCCTGGGGGGAACGCGGCGGCCGTCATAAACATAAAACAATGGCCGAACGTCCAAATTTTGATCACGCAACCACGGTGTGTGTGTGTGTGTTGTGTGTCGCAAAAGGTCCTAAGTCCCTTTTCCCCAGCGCCGTCGTAAAGAGGGTCACTCAACGAGCCATCGTAAGACGAGGACTTGCCTACCTTCAGACCGGTGGGAAGTTGTTGTTTTTTTTCCAAGTTGGAAAACTTTTTAAGCTGGGTGGGATTTCCAGCTCCCGGAATCCCACACCTCGGATTAAACGCACAACGATACACACCCTCTCCTGCAACACACACACACACACACACACACAAAAACACACACACAAAAAAACACACACACACACAAACAGCCAGTGCCAAACAGGAAGTCAATTGTGCCCGCCACACCCTCTGTTCGGACGGCGCAAAACTTTGCTCCGAAGCCTTCTCCAACAACAATGTGCCTTTGTGTACTTGTGTGTGTGTGTGTGTGTGTTTTAAATGACACATCTCCCCCCCCCCCTTTCCAGGCGCTTCTTCGTGCAAGGAGACCAAGGAAGGACCAGTCACTCCGCATTCCTGGGGTGAGAAGACACGGAAGGGCCTGGACCCCTCCCCAATCAAAGGGGGGGGAGAACAAAAAATGGAAATCCGTAAACAAGCCATGTTGAATGCAAGCCACAACTTGTCTTGAGTTTCCCCGGCGGCGAACGGAAGCAACAGGCATCCTGGTTTACGTCTCGGGGCTGCTGCAAATCCTTCTTTGCAACCCCCCCAGCCTCAAAACAACGGATAAAGGACTGAAGCGCACATTTCCACTGCTTATGAACGGCGTCAAATGTTTGCCCCGCCTTACGTCCTTCCTCGCCCCCTCCCCGTCGTTCAGTGAATCACCACGGCAGTTAACGAGAGTCCCACGGTTGTTCGGTGAAGCCAGTTTCCCCCACTTCCCCTAACCCCGCCGTTGGCTTTGCTCCTCCCACGGTCGCCAAAATTGCCGGATCGCCGGGCCGTCGTAAGTGCGAGTCCGTGGCCGAGCGTCTGAATTTTGATGGTTTTAAAATGGGGGGAGGGGAAGCGGTCTTAAGTCCACCTCCCACCCCCCCATTGGAATCACTCGACGGACGGCTGTAATTTGAGGACTGCATTTTTCGCCGGTTTGAATTTTTTGGTTTGCAAAGAATAATAAATGTTGATTTAATTTGCGTCCAAGGTCAGAGAATGTCCGAGCCGGCCAAACGGAGGAAAAACCGGCGTCCGGCTCAGCCGGGAAGCTTTTCATCGCGATGACCTTTCTCTTCTTCTTCTCCTCAGAGCGGCCGAAGAGGCCGGCTTGAATTGGCAGGAAAGGAACGAAAGAAAGAAAAACAACAGCCAGTGGAGGGGGGGGGGAAAAATCCGAGAAGGCAGGAAGGAGGGAAGTAACCTTGAACGAGCTCCAGACGGAAACATTTTCCGGGGAAAACACAGTGATCGATCGGAATAGAGTGGGAAGGGACCTTGGAGGTCATCTAGTCCACTCTCCTACTCGGGCGGGAGATCCTGGATCATTTGACGTGACTAAGCCACAGAATGGAAGGGACCTTGGAGGTCATCTAGTCCAGGTTTGTTATGACAGGCTGTCCTCATTCATCTAATACAATACAATACAATAGCAGAGTTGGAAGGGACCTTGGAGGCCTTCTAGTCCAACCCCCTGCCTAGGCAGGAAACCCTATACCGTTTCAGACAAATGGCTACCCAACATCTTCTTAAAGACTTCCAGTGTTGGGGCATTCACAACTTCTGGAGGCAACTTCTGTTCAATGACGGTTTAAAGTTACAACCAGATAGAAAAAAGGGGACTTACGACTATTTTTCACACTTACGACCATGTGGTCCCACGATCAAAATTCAGACTCTTGACAACTGACTCGTATTTATAATGGTCGCAGAATCCTGGGGTAGCGGGATCCGCACCGCAACCGAATTTAACCATCGCGGCAATTCACTTAAACGTACCTGGGCGAGAAATGTCGTAAAACGAGCCAAAATTCTTTTAACGAATGTTTCACTTAGCAACGTAAATTGGGGGCTCAAATTTTTGTCGTTCAGTTGAGCACTCCCTGCCATGCTTATTTTCCTGCCCTTGCTCAATCAATCAATCAATCAATCAGAATAGAGTGGGAAGGGACCTTGGAGGTCTTCTAGTCCAGCCCCCTGCTCAACCGGTGGTCCTCAGAAAAATTATTTGCATTTTTATATTGCACTAAAACCTATTTATCTTTCTTTTTTTTTAAAAAAATCGTATTGGTGGTCTGCGGGATTTAAAATTATGAATTTAGTGGTCCCTGATGTGTGGAAGAAAAGTGACTCTCTACTCTCTTCTTAAAAACACCCAGAGCCACCACAAATTCTGGTGGCAAGCTGTTCTACTGGTTAATTGATCTGGGGTGATAGAATAGCAGAAGAACAAGGGTTGGAAGGGGCCTTGGAGGTCATCTAGCCCAACCCCCGGCTCAGGCAGGAGACCCTGGGCCATTTGACATGAGTATGTCATAGAATAGAAGGGATTTTGGAGGTCATCTAGCCCAACCTCTTTCCCAGGCAGAAGACCCTGGGACATTTGACATGAATATGTCATAGAATGGGAGGGACCTTGGAGGTCATCTAGCCCAACCCCCTGCTCAGGCAGGAGACCCTGGACCATTTCAGATCGATTCCCTGTCCAATCTTTCCTTAAAAGCCTCCAGTGACAAAGCACCTACAACTTTCGCCAACACAACACCACCCTGAAGCAAACCCACAACTTTTGTCGTGGCGAATTTTTAAAGTTTCTAGCTGCTTGCATTTGGAGAAGAATGACAGGCCTATCCCCCTATCGCCCCTGCTCGCCTCCTTTGAAAATGGGTGACAGCTATAAGGTTCGGCTTTGGCACACCGGGATTCAGGGGCCCGATGCCCACACCTCTGGAAGGGTCCCCGGATTTGGGGGGAGCAGGCCAGGTGTGCAATTTTCCCAGCCAGGAGTTCTGGGTACAAAAAACGAAATGGGTTTTTGGGAATGCATCTGTTTCCCCGAGATGCGTCCGATTCAGGTGTGTGTGTGTGTGTGTTTGTGTGTGTGTGAGTTTGTGTGTGTGTAATGAACACACACACACACACACACGTTGCAAACTCTTCCCCTCACCTGAACTTTTAGGCAGTTGTGCACACCTGAGAAACACACACTGAGAAAAATCTTTCGCCAGTGTCCACCTTGCTATTAAAACAGGCCTGGATCTGCAGGGACACCTAGAAGATAAAGGTTCCCCTGTGCTAGCTGTTCCTGACTCTAGGGGGCGCTGCTTATATATACAGAAATAGAGCACAACAATGATGAGAACTATCTTGAATGCATTTGGGTCAATATTAAAGGTTGGGAGGGAAACGACATTGCCCTAGGTCTATATATACTACAGGCCACCCAACCAAGCAGAGGAAGTAGCTGAACTTTTTGCTAGTCAGCTAACTAAGGTATGTAGGAAGTAGTGGGGGATTTTAACTATCCTGACATCAACTGGGAAACAAACTCTGCACCAAGTGGAAGATCCAACAGGTTCCTAACAAACTTAGCAGACAGCTTTGTTTCCCAAAAAGTAGAGAAGGAAACAAGGGGATCAGCCATATTGGACTTAATTCTCACTAACAGAGAGGAAATGATAGAAGGTGTTGAAGCCACAGGAACCCTGGGGGCAAGCGACCATGCAATATTGGAATTCAACATTATGCAAACACAAGTAGTAGAACAAAGTGAAACTAGAGTCTAGAGACTAGAAGCTAGAGTCTAGAATTAGCTAAGAGAGCTAATTTCAATAAAACTTAGAGAGAGCTTGGGAAAAAAATTCCATGGATGAGAATCCTCAAGGGGAAAACAACTCAAGAAGCTTGGGAAATTTTGAAAAACGAGATTACAAAAGCCCAGTCTAGCGCAATACCAATGAAGAAGAAAAATAACAGCTCCCAAAAGAAACCAGCATGGCTGCATAAAGAACTCTCTGACAAATTGAAAGACAAAAAAGATAAGTATAAAAAGTGGAGGGGGGGGGGGCATAACTAAGGCAGAATATCAGCAAATAGCCCGAGCCTGTAAAGATGAAGTGAGGCAAGCTAAGGCTCACAATGAAGAAAGGCTTGCCACAAAAATAAAAAATAACAAAAAAAGCTTCTTCCAACATGTTAAAAACAAGAAAAGGGTTAAGGAAACAATTGGTCCATTGCTGGGAGAAAGTGGCAAGAAGGTGACAAGCAACAGAGAGAAAGCAGAGCTATTTAACTCATGCTTTGCATCTGTCTTTACACAAAGGGATAAAACAGTCCAACCTACCAAAAGCAGCACCACAAAAATCAGATTAGGAACACAAATTGAAATAGGGAAGAAAATGGTAAGTGAGCACCTGTCTACCCTAGACGAGTTCAAATCACCAGGACCGGATGGATTACACCCCAGGGTTCTGAAGGAACTGGCAGATGAGATCTCAGAACCACTGAATTATATCTTTCAGAGATCCTGGAACACCGGGGAACTACCAGAGGACTGGAAAAGAGCTGATGGGGTTCCCATTTTCAAAAAAGGGAAAAAATTAGATCCAGGAAACTACAGACCTATCAGCCTGACATCAATACCAGGAAAGATTCTGGAAAAGATAATCAAGCAACGAATTTGCGAACACCTAGAAGCAAACAAAGTAATAGCCAAAAGCCAACATGGATTTGTCAAAAACAGATCATGCCAGACTAATCTTATTGCATTCTTTGATAATGTGACAAAATTAGTGGACCAGAGGAATGCTGTTGATATAGTTTACTTGGACTTCAGTAAGGCTTTTGATAAGGTAGACCATAACCTACTACTAGATAAAGTAGAAGAATGTGGGTTGGACAGCATCACCACCAGATGGATTCGTAACTGGCTGACCAACCGCACTCAACGTGTAGTCCTCAATGGAACTGCATCTACATGGAGGGAGGTATGCAGTGGAGTACCCCAAGGCTCTGTTTTGGGCCCAGTACTCTTCAACATCTTCATCAATGATTTGGATGAGGGAATAAATGGGGAACTCATCAAATTTGCAGATGATACCAAGCTGGCAGGAATAGCCAACACTCCAGAAGATAGGCTTAAGATACAGAAGGATCTTGACAAACTTGAACATTGGGCACTATCTAACAAAATGAAATTCAATGGGGAAAAGAGTAAGGTTCTACATTTAGGCAAGAAAAACGAAATGCACAGGGACAGTATAGGTGGTACCTTGCTCAATAGTAGTAACTGGGAAAGGGATCTTGGAGTCCTAGTGGACAACCATTTAAATAGGAGCCAGCCGTGTGCAGCAGCTGCCAAAAAAGCCAACACAGTCCTAGGCTGCATCAACAGAGGGATAGAATCAAGATCACGTGAAGAGTTAATACCACTTTACAATCCCTTGGTAAAGCCACACTTGGAATACGGCACCCAGTTTTGGTCGCCATGATGTAGAAAAGATGTGGAGACTCTAGAAAGAGTGCAGAGAAGAGCAACAAAGAGGATTAAGGGACTGGAGGATAAAACATATGAAGAACGGTTGCAGGAACTGGGTATGTCTAGCTTAAGAGAAAGAAGGACTAGGGGAGACATGATAGCAGTGTTCCAATATCTCAGGGGTTGCCACAAAGAAGAGGGAGTCAAACTGTTCTCCAAGGCACCTGAGGGTAGAACAAGAAGCAATGGGTGGAAACTAATCAAGGAGAGAAGCAACCTAGAAATAAGGAGAAACTTCCTGACAGTTAGAACAATTAATCAGTGGAACAGAAGTTGCCTCCAGAAGTTGTGAATGCCCCAACACTGGAAGTCTTTAAGAAGATGTCAGATAGCCATCTGTCTGAAACGGTATAGGGTTTCCTGCCTAGGCAGGGGGTTGGACTAGAAGACCTCCAAGGTCCCTTCCAACTCTGCTATTGCATTGTATTGTATCTCCGTTTCAAAGCCGAAGAGCCAGGGCTGGCCGAAGTCATCTCCGTGGTCATGTGGCCGGCATGACTCGACGCCAAAGACTCACGGAACCTTCCTTCTTTTTCCACTTGCATTTTTGACGTGCTTTCGTGCGGCTAGCTTGGCAGAAGCTGGGACACGTCATGGGAGCTCCCTTCGTTATGTGGCACTAGGGGTTCGAACCGCCGGCCTTTCTGATCGACAAGCTCGGCGTCTGAGCCACCACATCCCGCTACACACCTAGGGAAGTCAAAATTGTCTCCGCCTGCCGCAAGACCCAGCGCCGTAAGACGACACACCCCCATGAATCTAGCGCCTTGACGTACCGAATCCTTACTCCCCTCTACTTTGCCGCAATCTTTGTCCGGTCCCGACGCCTTTGTTTTTAATATCACCAGAGGAAAAAGCCAAGTCTCTGAATCGGTGCGTGACGGCAATTGCACAGGTAACCCTCGACTTATGGCGGTTCATTTAGCGACCGTTTGAAGTTACAACGGCACTGGGGGGAAAAGGTGACTCGCGACCGTTTTTCAGACTTACGACCATCGCGGGCTCCCCTTGGTCAGGGAATCAAAATTCGGACGCTTGGCAACGGACTCGTATTTACGACGGCCGTAGTGTTCCCAGGGCCACGCGATCCGCTTTTGCGACCTTCCGTCGATGGGGAAGCCAGATTCACTTAACAAGCGAGCTAATAAATTAACAGCTAAGATGTGGGTTTCACTTAACAACACACCGTGTTACTAACTGAAAAACCGCAGCGAAATCACTTAACGGTGGCAAGAAAGGTCGTAAAACGAGGCAAAACTCAATGTCTCACTTTAGCAGAGGAAATGTTGGGCTCGGTTGTGGTTATAAGCAATATATTGCCTGAATGGGCAATCCTCCACTTATAATGCTTCGTTTGGTGACCGCTTAAAAGTTACAACGGCGCTGAGAAAAGAGTTACGACCTTCGCAGCATCCCTGCGTTCAAAATCCATGCGCTTGGCAACCGATTCGTCCTTACGACGGTCGCAGTATCCCCTTTTGCGACCTTCTCATAAGTCAAGTCCATGGGGAGGGGGGGGGGAAATCAGAGTCACTTAAAAACTGGGTAGGCTGGCTGAACAGTGACAACGCTTCGCTTAACAACGGTGGGAAAGAAAGGTCGTAAAACGGGGAAGAACTCACTGAACACACGTCTTGCTCAACAATAGGAACCTCGGTTGTGGTCCCAACGTACAACCTGTTCATTTAGGGACCGTGGGAAGCTACGACGGGGATCGGAAAAAGGGACTTTTTAGGAAAAAGGCAGTTTTATGACCTTTGCGCGCTCAGTTGTGCCTTTGTGAGCCTAAGGTTACCTGTACTCACACCTGCCTCCGAGTTACGCAACCCAACATGTTTCTCCGTCCATCCCCCCCCAGCCATGTTTAGAGAAAAATGAAAACACAAAAAGGGAAAAAAAACGACGACTTTAGCATCCGTGACGGCGGCGGCGTGGTCCCCACGTCCCCACACCGAACCCCCCCTCCGGTCCTGCCTTTCCAACGCCCCCCCCTCCGGTAACGGGTGTGTGTTTGTGTAAGCACTCTCGCAAATTAACACGGCGACTCCCGGGAGGTGCCGGGGGGGGGGAGAGAAGAATAGCAATGAAGAGCAGGAAAGAAAGCAGCAGAAGAAAAGAAAGAAGAAAAGAAAGAGAAAAGAAAAGAAGAAAAGAAAAGAAGAAAAGAGAAAAGAAAAGAGAAAATAAAAGAAGAGAAGAGAAGAAGGAAGTGAGGAAGGAAGAGAAGGGAAGGGATTGATGGATGGATGGATGGATGGAAGGAAGAAAAAAAGAAAAAAGAAGAAAAGAAAAGAGGAGAAGAAAAGAAAGAAGAGAAAAGAGAAGAAAAGAAAGAGAAAAGAGAAGAAAAGAAAAGAAAAAAGAAAAGAAAAGAGAAAAGAAAGAAAAAAGAAAAGAAAGACGAAAAGGGAAAAGAAAAAAGAAAAGCAGAAAAGAAAAGAAAAAAAGAAAGAAGGAAAGAAAGAAAGAAAAAAGAAAAGAAGAAAAGAAAGAAGAAAGAAGAAAAGGAAGGCAAAAGGTGTTTTTTGGGAAGAGTGGGGAAAAAAATAGACATTTAAGGCGGGTGATGTTGTGTAGTTGCACACCGCAGCTGCCAAAAAAACCAGAGACGCAAAAGGGCCAGGAAATGCAGGGGAAAAGAAGAAGAAAAAAATTAGCCAGAGGAGGTGTGGCTATCGAATTTATTTATTTTTTCCGTCCGTCCCCCCCCTTCCCCCCTTCCCTCCGCCATCCCCGCTCTTCCCCTTCCCTCTGTGCGTTTCTCCGGGGAGGAAATTTTGGAGCAACGCAGCAAAATTGGGAAGCAGCCGAAGGGAGTTGCAAAATGCGGAGAAGGAAGGAAGGAAGGAAGGAAGGAAGGAAGGAAGGAAGGAAGGAAGGAAGGAAGGAAGGAAGGAAGGAGGAGAAGCGTCGGCCGGTTTTCCAGTGTGAAAACAGCCACTGCGGGGTTACAGCTGGGCAGGGGGGGGGGATCTACCCCACATGGAGCCATGGTGTATCGAAAAGCTTGCAAACATGGTTTGCAAAAAAAAAACCCACCCCAAACGAAACGCACAAGCCATTTTGGTTTGACCTCCTTGAGGTCCGGCTCAGAGCTGGATGACCAAAGAGGGCAAAAACTGCCCAAGTGGTCAAACGGAGGGGAGGGGGGGGGTGACAGAGGCCCATGGGGGAGGGTCTTCTCTACCCCCCCCCCTCCGCCCCGCTGCCACATCCAAGGGGCCTCCTTGGCACGACCCCTGTGGGAGGCCACTGGCACTCTCCGAATTGGCACAGGGCAGGAGGAGGACGGGGAGGGGTGGGGACTCCGGTACCCAGCGGGCACAGCTGGGAAGCCCCCTCCTCGCCCGGGGGTGCCTGGGTGGCTCTCTGTCCTGGTCAGAGGGGAAGCTGGCATGGCAGGGAGGGAGAGCAGCAGTTGTAATAGGCGGGCACAGGAGGCCAGGGCGAAGGCCGTGAGACGGGCATGCGGAGGGGATGCCATGGGGGGCGCAGGGGTCCTGGCACCTGGGATCTTCTGGGGGACGGGGAGGGGGATGGTACTGGACGTTTTTTTGGGGGGGAGTTATGATTTTTAGAAGATGACACACACACACACACACACACACACAACAAGGGGAGGATTTAATTTGGGCTTGTTTGGGAGAGGAAAACAGAGGGAGGGAGGGAAGGAGAGAAAAGAAAAGAGAAAGAAAAGGAAGGAAGGGAAGGAGGAAGAAAGATAGGAGGGAGAGAGAAGAGGGAAGGAAAGAAGAAAGGGGGAGGGTGGGAAGGAGGAATGTAGGAAGTAAAGAGGGGAAGGGGAGAGAAGAGAAGGAAAGGAGGGAGGGAGGGAAAGGAGAGGGGAGGGAGGAAAGAAGGGAAAAGGAAGGAAAGAGAGGGAAGGGAAATGGGAAGGGGAAGGGGAAGGAAAGGGAAGGAGGGAAGGAAGGAGGGAGGGAGGGAGGAAGGAAGGAAGGAAGGAAGGAAGGAAGGAAGGAAGGAAGGAAGGAAGGAAGGAAGGAAGGAAGGAAGGAAAGAGAGGTGGAAGGGGAGGGAGGGAGGAGAGAGAAGGATAGTAGGAATGAAAATAGGAAGGAGGAAGGGAAGGGAGGAAAGGAAAGTAGGAAGGAAAAGAGGGAAGCAAAGGAAGGAAGGAAGGAGAGGGAGGGAGGGAAGGAAAGAAGGGAGAGAGAGAGAAAAGGAAAGGAGGAAGGGAAAACAGGAAGGGAAGGAAGGAAAGGAAGGAAAGAGAGTGAAGGGAAATAGGAAGGGGAAAGAAAGAAGGAAAGGGAAGGAAAGTAGGAAGGAAGGAAGGAAGGAAGGAAGGAAGGGAGAAAGAGAGGGAGAGGAGGAAGGAAAGAGGGAAAGTAAAGGGAAGTAAGAAAGAAAAGCGAGTGAAGGGGAAAGAAAGAAGGGAATGAAATTAGGAGGGAAAGAGAGAGAAGGAAAATAGGAAGGAAAGAAGGGTGAGTAGACAGGAAGGAAAGAGGAAGGGATGGAAGAAGGAAAGAAAAAAGAGAAGGAAGAAGAGTGAGAGAGAGAAGGAAAGGAGGAAGGAAAGAGGGGAAGGGAAGGGTAGGAAGGAGGGAGGGAGGGAAGGAAATAGAGGGAGGGGGAAAGGAAGAAAGGAGAGGGAGGGAAGGAGGAAGGAGAGGGAGGAAAGAGAGAAGGAAGGAGGGAAGGGAAAGAGGGGTAAGGAAAGGAAGGAGGGGAGGAAAGAGGGAGAGGGAGGAGAGGGAGGGAATGGAAATAGGAAGGGGAAAGAAAGAAGGGGGAAGAGAGAGAAGGAAGGAGGGAAGGGAAGGGAAGGAAGGAAGTAGGGGAGGAAAGAAGGGGGAGTGGAGAGAAAGGAAAGAGGGAGAAAGGGATGGAAGAAGGAAAAGAGAGAAGGGAGGGAGGGAGGAAAGGGAAATAGGAAGGGGAAAGAAGGGAAGGGGGAAGGAAAGAAAGGAGGGGAGGAAAGAAGGGGGAGTGGAGAGAAAGGAAAGAGGGATGGGGGAAGGAAGGGAAAGAGAGAGAGAAGGGGGGGAGGAGAGAGGGACTCTGGAGGGGTGTCGTGTGTCCCCCCCCCAATCTTCCCAGACTGACTTCCGGGGGAGAGGAGCAGGCAGCCCCCCCATGCCCCCCCACTCCTCCCCCCTCCCCCCCCGGAGTCCGGAGCCCCCCTCCCATGGGCTGAAGTTGTGGGGGGGGGGCTGCGCAGCTGCTGGTGGAGGGGGGCTTTTGGGGGGGCTCCCCCCCTCCCTCCGTCCTACCTGGCGGCCTGGGGGCCCTCCGTCCGGGGGCAGCGCAAGATGGAGGCGGCTGGCCCCGCCGGGCATGCTGCTCCCTCCGCCGCCGCCGCCGCTTCTGCCGCTTCTCCTGCTCGGCTGGCCCGGGAGACGCTCCCCCCGCCCCCTCTGACGTCACCCCCTCTCCCCCAGCCCCCCCTCCCCACGCACACGGGCACGCGCGGCCCTCGGGCACGGCGGAGGGGGAGGAGGGAGGGAGGGAGGGAGGGAGAGGAGGAGGGGGAAAGAGAGGAAGAGGACCAAGAGGAGGAGGGGAGAAGGAAGGCAGGGGGAAGAGGAGGAGGAGGGAAGAGAGGAAGAGGAGAGGACAAAGAGGGAGAGGAGGAAGAAGAGGAGGAGGAGGGAAGAGAGGAAGAGGAGAGGACAAAGAGGGAGAGGAGGAGGAAGAGGAGGAGGAGGGAAGAGAGGAAGAAGACAGGACAAAGAGGGAGAGGAGGAAGAAGAGGAGGAGGAGGAGGGAAGAGAGGAAGAGGAGAGCACAAAGAGGGAGAGGAGGAGGAAGAGGAGGAGGAGGGAAGAGAGGAAGAAGACAGGACAAAGAGGGAGAGGAGGAAGAAGAGGAGGAGGAGGAGGGAAGAGAGGAAGAGGAGAGCACAAAGAGGGAGAGGAGGAGGAAGAGGAGGAGGAGGGAAGAGAGGAAGAAGACAGGACAAAGAGGGAGAGGAGGAAGAGGACAAAGAGGGAGAGGAGGAAGAAGAGGAGGAGGAGGAGGGAAGAGAGGAAGAGGAGAGGACAAAGACGAAAAGGAGGAGGAAGAGGACAAAGAGGGAGAGGAGGAGGGGGGAAGACAGGAGACGGAGAGGAAAAAGAGAAAGAGGAGGAGGAAGAGGAGTGGGGAAGAGAGAAAGAGGACAAAGGAGGAGGAGAAGGGTGGAGTGGAGAAGGAGGAAGAGCAGGAGGACAAGAGGAGGGGGAAGGAGAAAAGGAGGGGGAAGAGGAAGTGGAGGAAGTGGAAGGAGGAAGAGGGAAGAAGAGTGGGAGGAAGAGGAGAAGGGGAAGAAAGGAAGAGGAGGGGGAAAAGGAAAGAAGAGGAGAGAGGAAAGAAGCAGAGACAGCCCTGGCATAAAAAAGCGTGCCCTGCTGATGCCAGCTGCCCAGGAGGGAAAAAGGAGGGGGGTCAGCTTCCAACAGGGATGGGGGCAAGGGACGTCCCCCCACCCACCCCTGCAATGATCAGGCACACGCGTACACACCGAGACACACGCAAACACCCGAACCGAAGTGGCTGGTCGGGGTCTTGCCCAGTGTGGGTCTGCCCAGAGAGCCTTCTGCCATGGGATGCCACCCCCTGCCCCCATGGACCACACCAGGGGAGGGGGATCCACGCTGGCTGTCCCGGGGGCGATTTAGCTCAGCCATGTCAGGGCCTGAGTGTTATGCCAGGGGGCATCACCCCCTGTGCCCCTTTTCTGCCAGCTGCCGAAAGCCACCCTGGAGAAGGGGGAGGGCAAATCCCGAGGGTCTCCGACTAGCTGGCTGGGGGGGGCGTCAGGTGGGGACCCCCGCCCAGCAGCTAAGGAAAGAGAAATGACAAGTGAAGACAACCTGTGGAACGGCTTGCCACCAGACGTGGTGGGGACTCCAACGCGGGAGGTTTTTGAAGAAGAGCCTCCTGCTTGAGCAGGGGGTTGGACTAGAAGACCTCCGAGCTCCCTTCCAGATCCTTATCATTCTGTTTGGAGGGTCTGAGGTCACAGGAATCCACAATGACCTCACAATGCTTCCGAGGCCCAGGGAGCCCGGCCAGTGTGCGGTTGAAGTGTTTGTCCCCCGTTTGGTGGTCCAGGAGGGGCTGCTGGGTCAAGGTGAGAGATGGGTGTGTCTCCCCCTCCCCCGTGGTAGGGGGTCTTCCCCCCCCCCCTTCTCCCCATGCCCTTTGCTCTCTCCTGCTGGCCTCCCACACAGCGCCTTCCTGCAGATGGAGAAACAGCAAACAGTAAACGAGTTGGAAGGGACCTTGGAGGTCATCTAGTCCAACCCCCCTTGCTCACGCAGGAGACCTGTACTAGGGAT
Source organism: Natrix helvetica (assembly GCF_964273705.1). Classification (NCBI taxonomy): domain Eukaryota; kingdom Metazoa; phylum Chordata; class Lepidosauria; order Squamata; family Natricidae; genus Natrix; species Natrix helvetica. Next base: position 84,938,194 of record NC_138555.1, on the reverse strand, counting down.
TCGAACTGCCCGAACTGTCGACCTTTCTGATCGACAACCTGCGTGCCTTCCTCCTGTGTAAAAATCTGAATTAATGCGTTTTGTTTTTTAAAAAACCACACTTCCAAAGCCAGGCCGAGATACACAACGAATGTTGGTTTATCGAACTCTTTTAATAGAAAAAAAAATGGGGCACGGGATATTGCGCAAGAAGCAGCAGCTTGGAAAGCGGGTTGGACTAGATGACCTACGAGGTCCCTTCTGACTTTGATTCTGAGGGATTTGAAGACGGGAGTGATAGGATGGAAAGTGACACCCATGTCAGATTGTATTGGATCCTAGCTGGGTGCGGCCTTGGTTAGCTGGTGACCTTCGCGCTGCGCCAGGAACCCTGGTTTGGCTTTGAAAAAGAACGCCAAGTTTCTAGTCCTCGGAATAAATCCCTAAGGGAAACCAATTTTTCCTCCCATAGAACTTAGAACAGCACAGACTGACAAGAAAAATGTCATTGACTAGAAAATGTAATTGATTAGAAAAATGTCATTGACTAGAAAATGTAATTGATTAGAAAAATGTACCGTAATTGACTAGAAAATGTAATTGATTACAAAAATGTCATTGACTAGGAAATGTAATCAATTAGAAATGTCATTGACTAGAAAATATAATTGATTAGAAATGTCATTGACTAGGAAAATGTCATTGACTAGAAACATGTCATTGACTAGAAAAATGTCATTAACTAGAAAATGTAATTGATTAGAAATGTCATTGACTAGACAATGTAATTGATTAGAAATGTCATTGACTAGAAACAAAAATGTCATTGACAGCTGTTTTGCAGGTCTACAGGTAGTCCTCATAACCGGACCTGACCCCCCAATTTTCACTATTAAGCTAGACACCCCTTAAGTGCCCCAGTTGATGAAATTTTTGCCACGGTTGTTAAGCGAATCGCCATACTTGTTAAGTCAATCGCGGGGTTGTTCCTTTGAATCCAACTTCCCCATTGTCTTTGCTGGTCAGAAAAAGGTCGCAAAAGGTGATATCATGTGACGAGGGGACACTGCAACCGATTCAGTTGCCGGGCACCCAAATTTTGATCCGGCAGCGATCATCGTAAGTGTGAAAAGTCAAGATGGCAACGCCACACCAGACAAGAATAGCTTCCATTGCACCATCCCTAGTGGCTTATTTGACCAATCCCTCCCCATTGCCTCTTCAGAATAAGCGTTGGAAGGGACCTCGGAGGTCTTCTAGTCCAGCCCTTGCCCAAACCAAAGACCGTGTACCGCTTCCGACAATTGTGTACAATCTTTTCCTGCAGGTCGGTTTTCTGTTCTGGAAGGGCCCCGGGTCCCATCGCTCCCCAGAGATGCCCCCCATGGCCTCGGACCCCGGACCCTCCGCGAAGGCCGCCTGGACGGTGTCCGATCTCTTGCGCTTCTCCCCGCCGCCGTGCTCTCCGGCCCCGCCTCCTCGCCGCCCCGCTTGGCACCGCTACCGCCTCTCAGAGAGCATGAAAGGGCTGCTGGTGGCCCTGTTGGGAGGCGGCGTGCCCGCCGGCTTTGTGGCACCCTTCACCCGCATCGTCAACGAGGCCTCAGGGATGCCGTCCCTGGAAATCTTGTTCTTCCGCTGTTGCCTCCACCTGCTCTTCGCTGGCTACCTGCGCTTCCGTAAAGTGCCGTGCTTCGGGCCGCCAGAGGTCCGCCAGCGTACCTTGCTCCACGCGGTGGTCAACGTCATCTCCATCGGCTGCGCTTACAGCTCCTTCATGATGGTGCCCAGCGGCAACGCCGCCACCGTGCGCAAGGGCTCCTCCACCATCTCCTCCGTCCTGCTGGCCTTCTGTATCGAGAACACCCGGCTGACCGGCTACGATTGGTTCGGGCTGGTGGGCAGCACGCTGGGCTTGCTCATCATGGTAGTGCCGGACCTGTTGAGCTTGGACAAAAGCACCCAGATCTACGACACCTTCGGCTACGTCTTGGCCTGCTCGGGAGGTGTGGCCTTGGCCTTGGGGCTGGTCATCTTCCGGACGCTGGACTTCCCGGCTAAGCTGATGACCGTGGCGTTCCTCTTCGGCGTGGTGGGGAGCCTGGTCTGCTGCCCGATGATGTCCCTCCTGCAGGATCCAGTCATGACCCTGGACCTCTACACCTGGCTCTACGTGGTCTCCATCTGCATCCTGGCCTTGTTCTCCTTCCTGTGCGCCAGCTACGCCGTGACCAAGGCCCACCCGGCACTGGTGTGCGCCGTCCTGCACTCCGAAGTGGTGGTCACCCTGGCGGTCCAGTACTACGTCCTGCGGGAGGCCGTCACCCCCTTCGACATCATGGGGGCCGGGGTCATCTTGGGCAGCATCGCCATCATCACCGCCCAGAACATCAGCTGCCATCCGGCCGACGAAGAGGAGGGACCCATCGCACAGCAGAGAGGGGCCAAGTACGCCAAGGAGCCCGTGGGACGGAGTGGGCACCGTGGTTCAGCGGGGGGAGATCCAGTAGATTAATGAGCCAGTTGGTCAAAGTGGGCACCAACTGTACCGCAGAAGGATCCAGTCGATTAAAGAGGCAGATTATACTGCAGAGAGGGATCCAGTAGCTTAAGGAGGCAATTGGTCAAAGCGGGCACCAACCAAGATGGGGAGGCCCGGAAGAAGAGCGGCAGAGGCCCCGTGGCCGCCAGGGGGTCCCGTCCCACGGAACAGTGCACGACTCGTGGCACCGGAGAATCCCAAAAATCTTCGCTGCGCCACAAAGCCACCATCTGCCAAGGTGTCCCTGGTGTACAGCGCTGCCCAGGCCAGGCCGCCGGACATCTGGACGGGCACGGTTACTCCGTAACCCGCTGACCTTTGGGGTGGACACAGGAGCATTGATGATTTCGGCCCATGCCGGGAAGCCGAATTCCCGTGGAATTTACGAGATGAGCACTTGTGCTTCTGTTTTGCCTTTGCAACGGGTCTGTTGAGGAAGGGGATGCGGGGGCTTTGAGTGGCGGGAGGGGGGGGTGTCCCTCAGCCTCCATCTGGTTCCTCGATTTCCCAAAACGATTTTGACGGAGTGGTTTGGGCCCCAGATCCTGCCTCCGGGCCAGGTTTTTCAAGCGGGCAGACCTTTTAAGATGGGCAGACTTCAACTCCCAGAATTCCACGCCGGCTGGGGAATTCTGGGAGTTGGAGTCGACTCGTCTTAAAGGGGCCAAGATTTGAGAAACGCTGTTCCCGAACAGATGCCGGAATGAGCAAGAACCTTGTAGGTTGAGCTCCCCCCTCCCCCCCCAATCCAAACGAAATTAAATTTGAGAAACAGTGGAGAATTTGAGATTGTTTCTGTAAATGCAACTAAAAATGCTTTGGTTAATGCATTATTATTATTATTATTATTATTATTATTATTATTATTATTAGTAGTAGTAGTAGTAGTAGTAGTAGTAGTAGTAATAGTTAATCTTTGGTGAGATTCACAGCCTTTGGGGCTGGCTGGTAGCTCAACAGCTCGAGTCCCAACCAAGGACCCAGGAACTCTTAAGGTAACGTCGGAGGATATAAGTTGTTCCAAGTAGGGAGGTTTTTTGTAGAGTCAGAATGTTCAAGTCCAATAAATTTAGAATTTTAGAATAGCGAGGTAACCCTTTAGTACCTGCAAGGGCTCCAATTACAATTGGGACAACACACGATTTCTTTTTCCACAGTCGCTCAACCTCAATTTGCAAGTCCCGGTATTTTGTGATTTTTTTCTTGCTGTTTATCTTCACTTCGTGCATCTCCAGGTATTGCAATGTCAATGAACCCTACTTTTTTCTTTTCAACTATTGTTATGTCAGGTGTGTTGTGGGCCAAGTTCCTGTCAGTCTGGATTCCGAAGTCCCACAAAATCTTGACTTTCTCATTCTCTAAAACCTTCTCCACCTGATGGTCCCAGGGGTTTTTGCTGTGCTCAAATCCAAACTTTTGGCACAATTCCCAGTGAATGATCTTAGCAACGCGGTCATGGCGTTGTAGGTAGTCAGTTTGTGAAATTTTGCTGCACCTGTTGATCAAGTGGTCGACTGTCTCATCTCAAGAGGCGACATTTGCTGTTGGTGGGGACATGTTGAATTTTTGCCTTCATGCAGTTTGTGGCTGAGGCTTGTTCTTGAGCTGCCAAAATAAAGCCTTCTGTTTCTTTTTTCAGTACTCCTGATCTTAACCAGTTCCAAGTTAGTTTTTGGTCAGCTTTGCCTTCAATACTTTTCAAGTATTGGCCATGCATAGCTTTGCTTTCCCAATTTTCATCTCACTTCTCAATTACTTCTTTCTTGTATTCAGCTTTTAACTTAGTTGTCTTCAAAATTCCTCCTTTATTTACTTCCTTAATCATTGGTTCTTCACTTTTCTGGATGTGATCATTCAAGCTGTGTCTTTCTTCTTCCACAGTCTGTTTTACTTGTAGGAGTCCTCGACCACCCTCTGCTCTTGGTAGATACAATCGGTCAACATCACTTTTAGGGTGCAAAACATGATTCATTGTCATAAGCTTCCTTGTTTTTCTGTCCAAATTGTCCAACTCCATCTGGGTCCAGTCAATTATTCCTGCAGAGTATTGAATTACAGGTATAGCCCAGGTATTTATGGCTTTTATGATGTTTCCTCCACTCAGTTTGGACTTTAATATCTTGTGAATTCGTCAAATATTGTTGTTGTTGTTGTTGTTGTTGTTATTCATGAAACACTGGAGTGCATATGCTCTCAGTCTACATAAAGGAAAAAAATAAAATCATCAAGAATCATAAGATACGACACTTAGTGACAGTCGAGGTGACTAACCAGCTACCGAATCGTACTAGTAAACAAATAAAACAATATAAATTGTAAAGATACAAGCAACATGGTTATAGCCCTAAGTGAGAAGAGATAGATACTAGCAAGTCAGAGAAAAATAATAATAATAATAATACAGTCTTAGTAAATTATTTGACGGTTGCGGGAATTAGTTATTTAGCAGAGGGATGGCGTTCGGGGGGGAAAAATATCCTTGTGTCTAGTTGTCTAGTTGTGCAGTGCCCCATAGCATCATTTTGAGGGTAGGGGTTGAAACAATTGATGCCCAGGATGCCAGGGGCCTGTCAATATTTTCACGGCCCTATTTTTGACTCCTGAAGTGCACAGGCAGTAACGTTTTTTTTTCCCTGCCAATCTAACTCTCCATTGAAGTCTGTGTCTGTCTTGTTGGGTTGCAGACCCAAATCAGAAAGAACAATTTAAAGCACAAAGCAGCGTTTTCTCATCGCAATCGGTGCCTTTTTTGTTTTTTTCCTCAGATCAGGCGAAGGAATCCGATCACATCACGGGTTTTATATATATATATATATATATATATATATATATATATTTTCCCTTTCTGAATTTCCCAATTCCTGGCAGGTCGGTTGTTTCCTTTCCAAGGCCGTCCTCCTTCTCTCCGGCCGGCAAAATCGACCGCAGAGGGCTGGTTATTTTTCTAAATTCCAGAGTGGTGAGTCAGTGGCCCGGCCGAGATTTCTCAGAACAACAGGAGGCAAAAGTTTTCCAGCAAGCCTTCCATTCTCCCTCCCTCCCTCCCCCCCCTTTTCCTTTCCCCAAAGTCTCTTATTCCAGAGGGGTCTCTCTCCTTCATGAGGACCAGAAACTTGGCCTGTTGGCATGCCTGGAAGGAACCTGCCCTTGGTCCCCATCGTGCCGGAAGCAAATTTGGAAAATGGAATATTAGGAGACAGATTTCAATAGGAGAGGGGGGGAGAAGGGGGGGAGAAGGGGAAGAGGCCTGGCTCCCCCCCCCAGCAGCTCGTTAACATGCAAATGTAATCAGGCTGGAGATCTCGGCCACAGCCAGATGGCGTTGCTATTGAGATTTCCAAATGGGAAGGCAGAACCTGCTGGGCAGGGGGAGATGGGTGCGGGTGTGTGTCCCTGATTACCCTTTGGGGCACGTCCCAAAGGACCCCCCTCCCTCCAGAAGTTGTGAATGTGCCAATACTGGAAGTTTTCAAGAAGAGTTTGGACAACTGTTCCGTCTCGAATAGTGTAGGGTCTCCTGCCTGAGCAGGGGGTTGGACTAGAAGACCTCCAAGGTCCCTTCCATCTGTTCTATTCTATGCTGTGCTATTCTCTATTCCATTTTGTATTCTATTCTATTTTCTCTTCTATCATCTCTTCTATTTTTATTCTATTTTCTATTCTATGCTATGCTATTCTCTATTCCATTCTCTATTCCATTTTCTATTCTATTCTATCAACTATTCTATTCTGAGTTCTATTTCTATTCTATTTTCTATTCTATTCTATCATCTATTCTATTCTCAGTTCTATTTTTATTCTATTTTCTATTCTATTCTATCATCTATTCTATTCTGAGTTCTATTTTTATTCTATTTTCTATTCTATTCTCTGTTTTCTTCTTCTATTTTTTCTTCTACTCTATTTCCTATTCTCTTCTCTATTCTCTTCTATTTTCTCTTCTGTTCTATATCTCTCTCTGCTCATCTTTCTATCCTATTCTATTCCGTATTCTATATAGTCTATATTCTAGAGCGGAGGTGGACTCTT